>NC_061520.1:27365000-27545000 GCF_022379125.1 Scophthalmus maximus | reverse complement strand
TACGGTCCCGCTATCCACATTTACATTATTTCGCCGCCCCTAATGATGACGAATCCGACGACGCTCTGCGAAAAATGTGGGCTCACTTTACTAGATGAAACGACAATGCAGCTAAATGCTAGGCAAAGCTGTAGTCACGAGCAAACCAAAATTAACTTTGGTTTTAATATTATGATATCTTTACATCTCACAACCCTTAAGCTTGACAGAAATAGTGATGACTTATATCGTGGTATCTATCGATCAATATCAAAATAATATCGAGATTAGATTTTTTTCCATATCGCCCAGGCCTAGCCTGAGTACTGTGAGCTGTCCTGACAAACTTGCCTCATCCCCCCTCTCTCACCCCCTCTTAGGGCTTAAAAGTCAGGTTTTTCTCAGAAAAGAAGCAGTAAAGATTTCGCTGTGACAATGACTTGTTTCATGATGTTGCTGGTGTTACCCCACTAGCAGTAATAAATAACAGTTGAATCACTAAACATCTTTTCATGTCAACATGTCTTTAATTTTTGCACCAAATTATAGAGAGTAGTATCAATAAGTAAGGCATGTGTAGCAGCTAGAAGGACGAATATAACCTTCAGCAGCATTCCCAGACACAGGTTTGTGTGTTCATGGGATTTCCATGCAGGAAAGTTATGATCAAAGCACATTTTTCTGTTGTTGTGTATTTATTATTATTATTATTATTGTGGTTACCGCTTAACATTGCTAATCGTAATTAGTCACAATGCTAACAAAGCTGAATTCATCACAATTAGCTGGCTGCATATGAGGTAAATTTGGTGCATAACTAATTTTTAGTTGTATAAAAGTCGCACGTGTATCAGTAAATTTGTAGTCACACAGAAAAATGCTTTAGGAGTTGCAAACTTGTAGTTTTTTCCCCTCTCCCACAAACACAAAACTACAATTACACCTTTTCAAATACTCAATCACAGGTGCCAAAAAACTTTTCTATGAATCACAAAATATGAAAGTCATACGCTGACATTTTTGCAAGATTTTTTGCAGTGAATATGGTGCCAAACACATTCACACACCTGTGTCAAATAACGTGAAGTCACGGACAAAATTTGCAAATCTGCTGATTATTTCATCTGCTTTTAAGTGAGTCCAAAGTGACAAAATGCTTGCTATTATTGAGTGGTGTTGCATTATTTAAATGTCACTTTTATTTGTACAGGGGAAACCCACTGTGACCACTGAAATTTGTGAAGCAAAAATAGAGAAAAGTAATATTAAATCATTTAAGAGTAGTATTAATAATTAGAGCCCAAAGGATATGGATTTTTGGGGGCCGATGCCGATATCGATATTTGGGGGTACAAGATTCCTGTTACATCTGCCGATATATAGATTTTCACATTTTTGGGAATCGGTCAATGATTCCTAAATGTCATTATCAAACCTTTATGAAATTGTGGCTTGATATTTTAATTCAACCATGAACTTTATCATAAACATAAATGCACATTTAAATGCTCAATTCAGGTGGCCGATAATATCAGTCGGGCTCTTAAAAATATCGGTTGATACCGATATTTTAAACGTATTTGTGTGCAGGACCTTTTTTCTTTTTATCGTGGTATCGTTTTTTAAAACAAGTTTCGTATCGAAGTTTAATTTTGATACTGTGACAGACCTAGTAGGAACCCTGACATACAACCGAAGAAGGACTTTCACACTAGATCTGCAGGACAACTGCGTTTTCAAGTTGTCAAGCAGCATGCCCAGTAAAACACACCCTGCCTAAAGTTTACTACCGAGCTGCTCTGGAGCTGTTCTTCCCAATAACGTTACCTCCGCGTACAACTTCTCCGCACATTTGCTTTACGAAAACAATAACATGCGCCAGACTAATTCGAACTCCGATGTGGTCACAGTCATGACACTGTCTTTTCTCTGGCAGGGAAGCTACACAATACAACACGCAGGGTGCTACAGATCGGGTGTTGCTCTGGGACTATGCGCCAGCTCAGCAAGCCACTGAGCTAACTGGCATCTTTAATGGTAGCACTTTCTATCAAACCAAGTCCTGTTACGGTCTCACCTGCACAGCGGCTGATCTTTAATTTGTAAAACCATTACGCGGATAATGTGATATTTCGGGGAATTTTACTCCTCGGCAACATCAAGGAAAAAATCCTATCTGAACTGTAGGTAAAGTCTGCTTACCTGCAACCGCCATATTTGTCATTACTTTATGGTAACGCGCGCGTATGACGTCTCCTTGCTTGCGCGCGTCGTCTTCTTCTCGTTTCCTTTTTTTCAGTGGCGGCCCACAAATTTATGTAAAAAGTGCTACTGCCCCCCACTGCACCGGCGTCTATAACATCATTATTTTACCAGGAGTTGTTCATATTGTGAATATCAAATATGCTTATATATATATATATATATATATATATATATATATATATATATATATATATATGAGTCATTTTAATCTGTGACCGTTTTTCTCCATCACATAACTGGCACCATATCCTTCACTCTTTATGTTTCACTGTGAACTTCCCACAATTTATTAATTGGAACTCCTTATGTAGTTACAAGTCGGTGCATTCATTTGTGTCCTCATCTAAATATCTTCCTTCCTACATTTGTGTCTCTTTCTGCATGGCCGACTTTTACATTTTGTAATAATCTCTTCCTTTACTATTGTAATCCAACATTTTCTTCCCCAATGTCATTATTCTTTGATGAATAAGTGATTTTTTGCTTTTGATCTCCCCAAACTAATTAGGGCCCCAGCCAAAATGCCTGAAAGGCTGTCGAGGTCCTACTGAAATTGTTTCGTTTCTTATTATCTTATTAATATTATTATTTATATTATTATTCTTTTTGTATATGAGCCCCTTTTAGCCAGTTTACCCACAACCTTGTGTTTTCTAATATCTACTGTATGTGAGCTGGTCCAATGAAAATGGAATGGATGGGTGAAGGTTTAGCAAGATTATATACACAACATCACTAGATCTCCTGTGATGGTTTGTCCTGATTTTAATCTGTGGATTGCCACTGTGGAATCTGGATAAATCACAGGATTAACTTCAACTCTGATGTGTATAAAGCCCTGAATTCAAGAATGCTTCTTTGTCAGCTCCTCATTTAAAACTAACAACACACCTCAAAAGAAACACAGTGACTAGTGGCTCTGTCTTCACACCATGAAGTCACCAGAGAGGCTGGTCCAGAAGCACCTCCAATCAGTAGTCGAACCATCACTTGGATTGGAGCAGAAGAGGCCATCAGCTTTCTGCTGCATACTCACCTGGAAGAGGCAGGCAGTGCTATGAGAGGCGTGTTCTTTGACTTTTTCAGTGCTTTTAACCACAGATGACCTGCCCTGTTCAGCAATAAGCTACTGGACCTGCAGGTGGATGCTCCTTTAGAGACCTAGATGACCAACTACCTCACAGGTTGGCCACAGTATGTGAGGCTGCAGAACAGCACAGCATAGTGAGCAGCACAGGGGCACCTCAGGGGACAGTCCTTTCTTCCTTCCAGATACTGCTCACAGTCCTGCCAACTGCAGAAGTTTTTGCTGCCATTGTGAGCTGTATCAGCAAGGAACAGTAGAGGGAGTCCAGGAGCATGGTAGACAGTTTTGTGGAGTAGTGTGGACGAAACCACCTGCAACTCAACGTCACAAAGACTGTCTGTCCTCCCTGAGAATTGCTTGGTTCTCAGGCACCAAGCAAGGCCATCTTATCCAGGGTTATCCAGCCAAATTATGACTGGATTAACTCTGAGGGACTGAGTCCTGCACTTCTCAATATTGAGCTCTTATAATAAATACTTCTGCTTAAGACATCCACAGTTTCTGTCTTCCAGAACCAGCATCTACTCCATCAATTATTCCATTTCAACTGGCGTCACTTGAAAAGGATTCCAATACAACAAGACGGGTAAGTGCAAATTTTAAGTTTTATTCTTTAATTGCCTTGCCTAGCCTGTGTTTGACAGAATCATAAATTACCTTTGAAAAAATAGCTAAAGTTACTTTTTTTTTTCGATTGCTAAACGACAGTGGTCACAACTGATGGCACATGTGCAAAACTCTAACCACAGTCTGCACTACCAACAGTCACCTGAACTGAACAGATCACATCACCTGCAAAACTCATTCCAAACAACACAACTCTTCACACACGTCTCAAAACAGGCTCAGTGCAGCAAAACACTTTGAACAATCCTCACAACAACACGCACTGTCACTCAGAACACACTGAGAGTAAAAACATTACCATCAAACAGCAATACAGAAAGTAGAAAACTTTAATGTTTGCAGTTTGAATAATTTGAGTGACTTCACACATATCAATATATTCTTTAAAGAATAGAGGGAAATTCTTTCACATTATTTTATAACATGAGTTTTTTTAGGTAAACAGGAAGGAAAGAAATATCAGCAGTTTGCTTCAATAGATATATATTTATATTTTGTCTGTAGTCATTTACCTAATTACTGAAAAAAAGGTTACAAACTAAAGGTACGTAATAGTAAGAAAAAGTTGTGGGGCTAATCCTGCCTCTCTCCAGCATCAGGCCAGGCAAGTTTTCATCAACATCATATCAGATGTCCTGTTTGTCAAGTGGAAAATTAGCAGATGCAACTGTAGATCTTTGCATATTGGGTTGCACCCTCAACCCTGCCTCTTTCAATGAGAGAACAGGATTCACAACATGGTCTATAAGTTTAGCCCTTATTTCATCAGGAATTACAGCTCTTTGTCTTCTTCTAGGTATTCCTCCACGCATCCGCACGCTCCCTGCCACTATTCTCCTTTCACCAACCTGTATTCCTTGGTCCATTTCCAAAAAAAGTATTTCTAAAAGTTTCCCTATATATATACAGTACCAGTCAAAAGTTTTGACTGGTACTGTATATAGATATACTATATTATACTGGAACTGTATTGTGTTCACTAACAAGTCTAAAACAAGACACCTTACTCTTTCAGCTGAAAAGGACCATCCAGAAAGTGTTCAATGCATATTGATTGAATTTGCTAGAATTTTCGAATATCATGCATTGATGTTTTATCTGAATAAAATGACTTGATATGTATTTTGGTTCACTGCCATAATCAGTGCCTTAATCCAGTTTCACTGAAGATAATTTTAAATGTAGATGTATCGTAAGTTCAGACAGGAAGACTACTCTCATGCTTCGGCCGTAATTGAATACTCATTCATCCTGGATGTCATACACTCATGCATGTGCACTATCAGTTTCGTCATCACTGTGATCAGCTGTCAGTCAAATGTTAGTCATCTGGTCCCTTCCATCCAATAGCGTTGCAACACACCTGCCCAGTTATCCTATCATCTTGCAGTTGTTTGTTTAAATATGGTTTTTCTCCCTACCTTAGTCCTCTCATGCTGCTGTTCTGCGTACCTTCCACCTCCCCATCACCGTCCAGTCTGTGCAGTCTCAGGGGATTCTTCAATCCATTAACTCAACAAGTCATCAACCACCATCACCAACAGTGGGGATCTACTTTGGTTTCGCCAGGACTGATACCCCCTGCAACATATCTAATATAATAGTAAGAAGGTGTCTCCAGCAGTGGACTGAAGTCTCAGTAGCCTCTCTGCTTTGAGAAATTTACTTTGAAGAACACAAAACATATGTATGATAGTGGAAATGAAATGAAAATCCTAACACAGAAAGATTAATGCTCTTCAAAATTATGAAGAAAAATCCCCTGATATATTTCAATATCCTCTGGAAATAATCCTAATCTTATACAAATTGCTACTTTGACTCAAAATTCCTGCCAGTATGAAGTTGAATATTTATTTTTATTTTAATTAATTGGCAATTATATTTTCAAAAGAAGCTACTTTTCCACCTTTTTTTGTAGTTGTATGTGGGTGGGGGTCAGTGTCAATACAAAACACATATAAAGGTTGTAAAGCTACAGCACACAATTATTTACAAGAGCATAAAGTCCTTCATAAGTCCCTTTCACACTGGCCAAAAAAACCGTTTAAACCCGCTAACACTCGGCGTTTTTTGCAGTGTGAAAACGTGTAATCGTCATTCAGCCCCGGGTCAAATGACTGCAATAGACCCGGGTAATAATCGGCTTCACCTCCGATCGGCACTGATGTGAACTTCACACCCGGGTGAACCCGCTAATTATGACGGAGGCTCGACTCCTCCGTCGGTAACTGCTGTTACCTCACCAACTGTAGTAAAGACACCTCTAGCATGTAGCTAGCTCGCTTAGCCTAGCTTTGGCTCGCTGGTGGTAATAAATAATACAATCCAGATCATCGATGAGGTTTAGAACGGGGCACTTTATTTCAACCCTTCGGCGGACACACGGACTCATCGGGCGGACTCTCATTACACGGTGGCCATAAACTGTCGATAACATGGATGATGCGCGGAGCCCAAGAAGGTTGGCGATTCACGCTGTTTGTGTACGGTACACAAACAGCGTGAATCGCCAACCTTCTTCTTCTCTCGTACACACAAACTTCAAACCCCATAGTGCCACCTGCTTAAAGGACCAGGCTCGGCTCGTAACACTACGCTGAGTTTGTAAACTTTGAAAGAGTGAAAGTGACAAGTACAAGATATATGGTAACGTTGACCACCGGATCACTGGCGACCATGCTTGCTGTTGTTTACTACCTGTTCTTCTTCTTTGTTTCATGGCGGGCGCCGCTCCCTACCGCCATCTATGGCCGCCACCTGTCACTACACGATCATCAGACCCTGGTCTGCTAGCAGTGTGAAAGTGGCCAATTGCCGATTAAACGCGGGTCAACCCGTGTTTAAAAACCCCGGGTCACCACGGTAATTTTGGTGTGAAAGTGGTAGTAGATGTAGCCTCATAAATTGCTGTCAAATTTCACCAGATCTATGGATTTAACTTTGAAATGTAGAAGTTTTTTTATGTGACAGTTTTTCTTCACCAAGGTCTACAAAAACACATTTCAGAAGCCAAATATCATTTATTTTTGCTGTATTTGAAAAAAACTTTTGTTACAACCATCCATTTCATGAAGGGGATATATCAAAATTATGGTCGACTTTTGTTCTACCTCGGGTAGGGGTATCTATAAAACTAAAGTCCTAATATTGTAACTGTGTCCCCCTCACCTTTGAACTCAAAATTCCGCTCCTGTCTACAGTACATTATGTGCCATATCAGATTGTCATCCTGTGCAATATTATTTCAAATAATACTTCCTTCCTTGGCATTGCCACTACAACTTATTTTATTTAAGTTTAGTTTAGTATTTTATTGTTTTACTTCATTTCACCTTTATTTTTCTATTTAGGCACTGGTTTTCTTGCATTTACCTCTTTTCCTCTTGATATTTTTAACACACTTGATATTTTTAAACTCACTTATTTTTGTATACTTTATTGTATTGTAACTGTGGAATAAAATCTAGCACAATAGTTTCCTTCTGGATCAATAAAGCTCTGTTTTATCTTAGCGTATTATATTGTATCAATTATATTTAATCATCTATCAATCATATTTATATTAAATTTACAGTATATTTACCTTACACCCTGTGAGACCTTGCCAAAATCACTAGCTTCCTCATTTAAAAGAAAACTATGAATTTGTTTTTTACTTAACAAATTAATTTTTTTTTTTTAAAAAAAGACAGGAAACTCTACAGCCAAGGACCCAGACGAATTCTGGGAGTTCATTTAAATTTGCTCTGCCAGAATACGGTCTGGAATCCCCTCCATTGGGAAGTGATCCCCCCTTGACATCGCTCAACAGACGTCACATGATACATCTGCGCCTGTAACGGCTCTTGGAAATCGTAAATGAACCAAGAGGTCACAGACTAATAAAGAAAACCTCTGTGTATGTATGTCTGAATACCATTTCCTCTGGCCTCCTGCTCAAATCCTTAATTTTGTTTTATTATTGTTTTAATGGTAACTTGTATATTCCTTTAAAGGTGTAGTAATATTATTTCAACATTTCATTCCTGTTTTGTTTTTGTTTGTATTTTCAGCAGTTTCTATTTAGTTGTTACGTCCTATGATTAACTGACGGTTAAATGAGCCCTACTTAAAACAGTCTTTGTTTGGAGGTGTGACTCTCTTTTTTCGACCGGAAACCTCCCTGGAACTATTGAGTCTGTCACTGCTCTTATCTTCCATTTGTTACAAATCAAGTACTTTTAAAAAAGCCTTATCTATATGTATGTGCCTGCTTACGGACAAATTGGATTAACTTCGACAGTTGACAATGTGTTTTGCATACATAAAAAATAATGGAAAATCTGAGGGGAACTTTGTTAATAAATGATCTGTCTTGTCCAAAGGAATCTGCCTATTGCAGCTTGTGGTTTGTGAGTTATATGCTCAACAAAAAGCCACATGGTGGCACTATTGGATTTGGAATTTCATCCAGATCAGGCAGTTCTTCATTGGCCCATGGTTAAAACTGCCACCCAATTTCTTTGAATTTGTTTTGAGATACCCTCAAAGTATTTAAATGGGGTGGGCCTCTAATGTTAGAAGGGTATCTCAAAGTCAATAAGCAGATATCTGTTCAAATCAGTGCTTCATCTGATTTAATTCCAATAGAAAAAAAGACATATGGATGAGATATTATGAGATAACCTACAGGCACACAGTGTTAATAGGTGAACATTTAGTAAAAAGAAAGCTTGTTGCCCCTAATTCAAGGAATATTTAATCACATCCTACACCAAAACTATTCAGACCTCTCATCAGTTGTTAATGGTTTGACTTTCATCATCAAGGCCATTGGTTCTATTTTGACCAGTTTATTGAGAGAGCAGTGTATAATATATTACCTGAGTCCCATTTAAAATAAAATAATTTGTGAGAAAGAGGAGAAACTTTTCCTCTTTTGCTGGATTTGGGAGCAAATGGCAGCTACTGACTGCTGTTTGTTTGTTAATCATGGGGACATCTATCACAGGGACCTTCACATGAAAACACTCTGCATGTGATACTGAAACACACAGTTGAATAAATAAAGGAATAAATAAACTGTTCAGCTGGCACTTAAGTAAAACCTTCCAGTCCTGGCAGTTATTTAACAATTTGTTTATCTCAGCGATGCTGATTGGAACCCCTTGACAAAAGCTTTAAATATCTATACACTCTTGAATCATTCCACTGTGGAAAAACTAAGCGAAGCTTCAACTGTACATTCATACCAGCTCATTGCATGTTAGTTCTTCCCCAAAATGTCCTCCATGAAGCTTCAGTGATGGTAAGGCGATATGTATAAAAATGCCTTTGACAACAGATGAAGAATATGTCACTGTGTTTGGCCATATGATAATGACCCTACTAGAAAAGTAGACCAGCACCTCACCCAAACCACCCATCCCCTACTAAAGCCTGCCTCCTCACCCTCCATCCCCCACTCAAGCCTGCCCAGCTCCTCTCTAAAGACTAAAGACAAGTTGGCTCTCAGTAACCAAGAGCAGTGTGTGTGTGTGTGTGTGTGTGTGTGTGTGTGTGTGTGTGTGTGTGTGTGTGTGTGTGTGTGTGTGTGTGTATGTGTATGTGTGAACTCTGGGGATGAATGGCTCAGTGTTTCTCACAGGGACATGAATGCAGTGTGTTGCTGGTGACAGACAGGCATGCTCATTCACACTCTGCTTTTCCACTTCTCCAACTCAGTTCTCTGTCACCCTGCTATGAATACAGGCCTGTGCTCTGAAACATACACACAAATCCACACAATCAGCAACACAGAGCACAGAAGGGGGTGCCCCTAGAATTCCTGGTGATGGTACTATTTACTTCAAAAATATATTTCACCCATATATAATATTCATAGCATGTTAAAATTCTGCACATAGTGGCTCCCAGTTGGAAATCTTACATCTCATACTTTTGTTGTATTAATGGCCCATTTGTGTTGTTGACTTCTAAGGTTTCTTTAATTAAACCTCTACTTCAAAAAGCCCACACTTTGTCCACATGCTTTAGCTATCTGTTGATCTATGTCTAACCTCCTCTTTATTTATTAAAAATCTTGAAAAAACTTGCAAACCAATTATGTGATTATTTGCACAGTAATGATTTGTTTGAAGATTTTCAGTCAGGATTTAGAGGACATCATAACACAGAAACAACACTGCTTTAAGTTAGCAACAACCTTCTCATGGCCTCAGACAGTGGACATGTCTCTATACTTGTCCTGCTGGATCTTAGCTCTGCTGAAATCACAAGATTAATTACAGAGACTCGGACATGTTAGCAGGATTAAAGGAATAAAATCCTGCTACGTTATAATATATATAACATACTTATCAGACAGATTCCTGTTTGTTAATGTAAATAACAACTCTTCCAAACAAACAAAATGTAGTCATGGACAGAACAATGTTCTATGATAGGACCAATACTTTTCACTAAAAATATATGCTTTCCTCAGGCAAAATTATCAGAAAGCACCACATACATTTCCATTGTTATGGAAGCCAAGAATAATAATAATAATAATAAATTTAATTCATGTCCTTGTCTTTAAACTAGGTGGGGGGTGGGGGGGGGGGTTAAGGGTTCGGGGCTGAGTGATCGGAAGTGAGTGTACCTTATCTAGCTTCTTTCCCACAGGATGGTTAAAAGGGGGGGAGTTAATATGCCACTTGTGTTTGTCACCTCTGTTGGAAAGTGGGGACAAAGATACAGAGGTAAATATAAAACCTTGCAGCATTCACCTAAATTAACTACTTTATTGTCTCAGAATCTTGACAAAGGCTTTGTTTCCAAAAAATGGGTCTGTTTTTCTGAACCAAAGAGATGATAATATTGATTATTCATGAAAATGGGGCAAAACTTTTTTTTTCTCAAGTGAATGCCTTATGCTTCTGCAGGAAAGAGAGCCTCTTTAATTAAGACAATTGTGTGCAGCAGCTTTTGTGATCTGTGTGCTGCCTCTATAGATAATACATCTGATCTGACTCAGACCACCAAGTGCATGAGGTCTGGGCCCAGAGTAACATCAGTGAGCACAAGTACTCAGAGCTTCACTTCCATCTGTTCCGGTCATACCAGCTTAATGCTTTATGGATGCCTGTTTCATGCTTCGTTATAGTTAAAGACTGCGGCTCGCTTTAAAAAAGCAAGGAAATCACAGTCTATTAACTTATGTATCAGGTGACTACAGGCAGTATACACTATAGTTTGTAGGGCTTAGTGACTAGTTGTAGGCTATCAGAGTCACCAGAGAGCCAAAAACACCAGCTCTCCCTGCATAGATTATTCACTTGCACCAACTAAGGATAACTTTTATACTATGGTAATTTGTTTGTGTCTCTTCTCTTTTTTTGTAGGTATAAAAAAAGTTATTACAATCCATATTTTTGCACCCAAAGGTGTGTAAAGTTTTACAGTGGCCCCTGATATAGGCTTGCTCTGATTTGTTGGGGACAGTTTTTAAACAGCCATCAGTGCACAGTGGGCAGCATCTTATACTATAACATGTATATTCAAGATATAGACCTATTTTTATAGATGAGCATATAGAACATCATCCCAGTTGTAACAGCTGGTAAATGCATTTGCGTTAGGATGTTGAATGCATACTTTAGTGCTGTGTTTTGTTGGGAGGCTGGCAATATGTGTTTGGTTTTAAACTTTTACTTTCTATACGTACAAAATGATTTTCTCGAAGGTTTTGCTCTCACGTGTCTGCTCTGGAAATATCTCTTGGCCTGTTCAAACGGTATGATTTTATTTCCCACCAAACCGGGCGCCACCAATGTCTGAGCGTGGTAATAGAAAATCCGAGGAGCACATGAAGGCAGCATTATATTAGAGCAGAGAGCTGAGAGCAGCAGTAAACCATTCCTACCACCCCTTACCGGCTACATGTGGGGGAGACACCTCCTGAGTGGAACCAAGCAGAGGAAAGAAACCAAACAAAGCTTTTTTCAATCTTTTTTAAATGCAAATAACTGCATAGTTTTTTTAAATTCTTCTTAACCAAGCTGATAGGTGGGAGCGCGCAAGTGAGAGTGTGATGCCTGGGAGGAAGTTTGCAAGTTTGGACTGAACGACAATGGAATTTATAATCTCCTAACTTCGAGGAATAACGTTATCTTCCCCGGCGTACACGGGCACCAGCCGCGTACTAACTGCAGGCGCTGAATGAAGCCGTAGAAACTGTCTGCTTGTAACCAGGAGTAACGCGGTGTTTGGAGCGACTGGCTGGAGAGTTGGACACCGGATAAGGTGAGTGGCACTGCGGGCTGAGTAGTCCGCCTCTGCTCTATTTATCCCAGTTAAACGTACTCCTGCCTATGACACCCCCCCCCCACACACACACACTTGTTTCCCTCTCAATCCCCCTTCGTCTGCCATGAGAAGTCGTGACGCTGCTGGAACAACTTTTCAACATGAGCACTTTCGTGTGCGTGTTAGTTTAACTGTCGCCCACTCACACACTGCTTTCATTCAGGTTCTGCTCTGTGTATTAGGACCTTTTGAACACTTGAAGTGCACATTTAATATTAGCTATATTTGCTAACGCAGTGTTAGCCCACTGACGCGCTGTAACGCAAACAGTGTGCTTAACTTTAGTTAGCTAACTTATTCCAGTACAGGTCCTCTAGACGTTTTAGCCCCAGGGGACCACGGCAACCAACTAATGTTCATAATTTTGAACGAAGTGTGACCCCCCCTCCGTGTGAAACACAATATAGTGGCATAGACTGTTAAAGTGTTGAGATTCCGCGCTGTTGCTTAACCACATCAGTTCAGATGCAGCCGTGCCATCTCTGTAGCGGCATAGCCAGTTTGACTATATTTCTAACTTTCCAGTTAATTTCTGGACACTCTTTCCCGAGCTAATACAAGTCGCACACCCAGCACGGTTTGCTTTGTAGGCGAATGGGGATTCTGTGATGATATTGGCATGCTGTTCTTGGAACAAAACTGCTTTTCAGAGCACAACACAAGTCAGAAAAACCAACTGAGGACGAAACTATGTGATAGATGTATGTGATACATCTTGAGAAATAAGCAATGATCAGTCATGACTGATAATGATACTTTCCAAGGTCAGGGGTCAAATGCAGGTCTCCATGCTATCTTACAACACAGTAACTCAAATTTTTTTGTGGACCATGGGTGATGGTTTCCTCTCATAATGTAATGCCTCCTTCACTCAGGGCCTTCTGCTCTCATTGTCTCATAACATAATTGATGGCTTAGTATAAGCCAGAAAATGAGATGGAATATCCCTTCCGGATGAGGTTGATGATGATTGCTCATTTATTTTGGAATTACTCACATGATTGTCTTCACTTCTGAATGGAAATTAATGTTCAGATTTGAAAGATATATATATGTTTTTCAATCCCTACACTTTAAAAAAAATATTTAAGGCCAACACATTAGCAGCATGAGCAAGTAGAAGTGCCTTTGGGGCATTGTAACATGGGTAATTTTGCGTTGGACCTAAATCAAATAATCCCTAGTTTTTCAAGATCTTCAGTAAAGATGAGCTGCAGCTACTGAAAATAGATCAAGTAGGATAAGTATAAATAAAGCTCTCCATTGCTTCCCTCCATTTAAAGCTGTGGTTCATGTCAGATCATGACTTTATGCATCTCGGAAGGACATTTAAGTGGCGTCTGTGAGACTTAAGTGGAGCACATGTTTTCATTGCCCCTGAAGTGAATGACTGTTTATTAGCTGTAATAGTAGCCTGCATGTTCTCGTTCTTGTGCCTGGATAAAGTCAGACACAAAAACCCAGAGCCGTCTGGACTTGTAAATTGACCTTTGGCCCTGCGAATAAATGCAATCATTAGGGTGTGCACATTTGACCCTTTAAAGGCTTGGCCTGCTGTGATTTGAAAGGAAGAAACTATTTGTCGTTTACTCATTGCAGTTTATAAATCCTACAGGAAAAATTTACGAGCATTTCCAAGAGGTGAGGTAAAATGAAGATGAATTTCAGGGCCGGACAGTTGCTTATTTTCCTTCTTTTGTAGTGTTGTCTTTTATCATTGAAGTAAAGTGAAATTAAGGGGAAGACTTTAAAACTGTTAATGTTACAATTTCTTTAGATTTCTCAGGATTACACTGAACTGATTTCTTGCATAACAGGAATTAATTATTTCACCAAACTGATAATTGGCAACCACCTTCACAGGTGTCAATGTAAACGAATTGGATTTGTGATAGCATAGGTGTTAAAGGGCTTCTCCAATAAACAAGATTCACCCTACAAATTCTTTTGTAGCCATGGTGCCAAAGGTCAAAAGGGGAAGGCTCGTTTTCTGTGTGGCAGCTGGAGGGACTACAGGCAGTGTGTTATGTTAAAACCTTTCATCACCACCACCTTCTCAGACAAACAAATGTCTTTAATTCAACTGGTATTAGGGATGGGCATGAGTAGTAAATTCCAAGATCGAGGGATCGCATCAATTCCTCAAGGACTAATCGAGTACTCGTTTTTCTAAATCTATTTTAAGAACGCAACGTATCTTTCTGCAGGAATAACGATGCACAGCAACACAGCCTACCCAACACGTAATGTTTATTTTAATCAAAACAGTCCCAGTTATTCTTTAAGGATTTATTTTTCACAACTTCAAAACATGTTTTCCTTACAAAAACGCATTTAAATTCAAACGCATTCTGTTTATGATCACTCCCACTGCGGAGAAGACCCGCTCCGCTGGCACAGAGGTGGCTGATACTCGAACGCTCCGTTTTTTGTTGGCTTCCACCACTCCAGTGCGTTTTGCTGAGGACGAATGCATGGCTCACTGAAATGCTGTCACGCCATCCTTCTTTTATATGCAGTCAGTGTCACAGACCTGTCAAATATGATACATTGAATACTAAGCATCAGGTAATGCTCGAACAGCACTAGCTTGTAAGATGTGTTGTCCAAACTTGTTGTTATTCTGGAAGGCCACATTTGAAGGTGAGCTGAAAAGCTGGCTTTGACAAAGAGGGGGATGATTTCAGGCAGGCTCTGCATGAGAAATACTGTAAAGTTTTTTTCTATTCAAAGTAGAGCTAAGGTTCTGTCATAGGGAAAGAGTCCCAGAGGTGGCCGGTTCCTGTTCAGTAGCATGTACAATGCTGGATGGTCCGACTTCACCTGGTCTGTCTTCACCTACTCATAGAAAAAGGAGTGGACTGTGGGTCAAACAATCTCTGGTTTCACATAATACTATAAATGAAATGTCTTACCCTACTCAAAGCTGAGAGGGCAGGGCACTCCCCATCATAAAAAATAGCTTATATCAATATCATTATTTTACTAACATTTCTTGAAGTAATGTTACCCAAATTTATGTTTCACTGAGTTGGCTTACATTAACTTTACCTAGCTAAGATAAGCTGGACCGTTATTTCAGAGACAACAAAGTAGGGGTGTGAATCTTTACTGGTCTCACAATTCGACTCAATTCAATATAAAAGAAATTAAGGTTGCATTACAATGACGCATCGATATTACTGAACATCTTGGCTACGTTTTCATCAATGACAAAGCAGTCATATATATATGAACTCCTTTTTATTTTATTAATTTAACTGCTCTAAAAAGGAATTAAAAATTTTGATTTTAATGTTATCTATTTACATCTACCTTTCTATCTTTTCTTTCTATCTCCCCCTCTCGCCTCGGCCAGGTGTCGCCATGTACCTCCATGCATCTGTGGTTTCAGATTAAAAGTCCTCTGCTTGGTCGAGTATGGAAAGTCTTGAACTCTCCTTTTTCATTATTCACTCCCCTTTTTCTGTCACTTTCTGTGTACTTTTTGTCAGACAATGTATTCGGCCAGAATTATTTTGATAAACAATATTATTGCCATTTATTTGCAACAGAATCATGTGAGCTTTTTTTAAAGGCCTATTGGTACTTGCATGTGTGAATCACTGCACTCTTCTACAAGATTTGTGTCGCTGCCAGTTTCCTCCTTTTTATCAGCAGCAGGGGAAGTTCATCAAAGCAGCAATAGGGGTAAAATCTGAACTAAAGTACTGCATGTTAAAGATCTTTACTTGAGATGCTTGTGCTGATAAGCAAAGTGCGACCAGACTTGCAGCTAATAAATGACACACATTTACTGCACTTTGCTTGCAGACATAGACAGGATGTGACATAGACAGTCAGGTCCTGGCAGATGAATAAAAACCTTCTGGCAGGTAGTCACGTCCTTGATAACCGATAAGCAGAACCAAAATTCAACTATATCTCATGGGTACCTGGTAACCCTACTCTGTCCTCACTGCCTCTGTCCCTGCCTCTCCTCAGGGGAGTGTCACCCAAAGATTCTACAGCGCTCTGTCGTTGTCTTTTTCGTGTCAAAATAAGAGCCCTTGTCGCAGAGTAGTGTAATTTCAACATTTATTACAATTCTGAAGCAGCATTATTATTGCAAAATGAACTTAGAAGAAAGCAAGGCTGAAATGTTATCTAAAAGTGTTGACACAGTTTGTGAGCTGCGCCTGTGACACAGTGCAGTGGAGGGGATTGAAGCAGCATGCCTTCCTGTCAACAAACACAATGGCGATTATTGAGGTAAATACAAGTGATTGAGTTTATTTCATGTATCGTACAATTAATCGAAAACGTAATTATCGTGACGTGCCTAATTGCAACAACATAACTGCCTTCAAGGAAAGACTGATGCAAAAGTGCAGCCTATGAGTGATTATGGTCCTGTCTTCAAGTGTATTCATTTGTAACAGCTATAACTATGTTTGTCTTAATACATTGTTGTGGGACAATTTGTACGTTTCTTAAGGGTACCCCAGCCTTAATACCACCCATTCTCAATGCACATAAATACACATGTAGTCATCTGACAGTAAGCCTCTGTGCTGGACATGGTCTACAACCAGTCATTTTTTTATACTGTCTGTTGTAGAGGACTATTGACCCAAAAGGGGATCAAAGTACAATTATTTGGAAGCTTGACTGGTCGGGGTCTAGGTCTACTCCACTTCCGTGGCCAGATTAAATATTCCATTTAATTATGTCACTAAGCATTTAGTCAGTAACATCATCAAAGTGCCTGAGCTGTTTAATGGGGTTTTGTGATCCACCAGATGCACCAAGATTAGTGACAATGTACTCCTGGTGCAAACCCTGAGCGGAGGGATAATAGTTGATCACAGAACCGGATACCTCTCCTTCTACATACCACCACCACTCTTTCGGATACCTCTAGATAGCGGACAGTAAACAAAGCCTCAGCTGAAGGAACCACAGTGAATCTCAAAGTGCCTGGACACAGACAGTGTAGTGGGAAAATGTTGTAATACAGCAAATTGATAGTTTCATGCTCTGCTCCATGGCGTGACATATTCTCTGACACTGATTGCACACATTTTTACAGACAATGAATTTCCTGGCTAACAAGAGCAGTCATAGCACTCCCTCAAGATTCCCTGAGGATTATATTAGACAGTGTAGCCTGTTCAATATTCATTTATGTAAATGGAGACCCAGATCCATGCAGTGCTGTAGAATGTTAAATAGTTTGTGTTGAAATCCCTTTGAAGTTGCAAATGAAGTACTCGTTAGGTGTGAATTATTAACTCATCATGGTGCGCTGCTGCGTACTGTGTACACCACATGCAGCCTACAGTGTGTATGTGGGCTCTACAATTGTTCCCTCATGAATGAAGCTGGTGTGTTTGCTTGAGGTCAGTGTTGAAGCGAGAGTACACGTGATGGTTCACCCGGGCACTGTTAGCATCCTCAGCCTAAACTGAACTGTATGAGATACAATAAAACATTATTGAAATACATAATAATGTTCACATGGATCTGTATGTCAAACCTTCAACTGAAAATGAATTGAATTAAGTAAATGTTTAGGGGTGAATATTTAAATTCAGTTTGGTAAAAGTATACTGAGCATTCTTTCCATTTTGTGCAATTATTATTATTGGGATTACCCAGTTCTATCTGTTTTGCTCTCAAACATCACACGGTAAATGAATAACCAAAATGATTCCCTGGGAATTTGGTGAAAATGGAAAAAAACCAGAAAAAGTGAGTTGAAGCTAAACATTACACATTGGAGAAACCTCATACAATTTTCAGAAGTTAAAATCTGCTCACGTTGAGAATATTTTTGCCTGAATTCAGCAACTATGGTGGAGTGTTTTGTACACAGCTGCTTTGACGAGGTATGTTGCTAGTTCTAGCTAGTGTTGCTAGCTAGTTCTTCATAATAAAATACTACATATTAATGCTGTCTAGAGCTGCAATAGTTAAATGTCTCTTATTTCAGCTTCTTAAATGTGAATATGTTCTGGTTTCTTTGCTCCTCTGTGACAGTAAACTAAATATCTTTGGTGTTTGGACAAAACAAAACATCATCATGGGGGTTTGGGAAACACAATCGCCATTTTTCGCAATTTATTGAAATTTTATGGACCAAACAACCAATCGATTAATCAAGAAAATAATCAAAAGATTAAACGATTATGAAAATAATCCTTAGTTGCAGCCCTAATGCCGTCCTCCTCGTGTGGCAGTCATGCTCACCAATAAGAAGAAGCCCAAGTTGACTGCATATTTACCCACCAACAACACATGCGTGAAACCAAAGAAAAACATTGTATTAATAATAATAATAATAATAATAAAAAAAACAAAACATTTTATTTATAGAGCACTTTTCCCTTTTGTGGAGTCAGAACCAACATTGGAGAATTTAGTTCCAAAGAAAAGCCGCACTTCGTGATTCGGGAATAGTTTGGGTTTGCAAAAAAGAAGGAATTGTGCTAAAGCATGCCTTGGAACAGTCGCTGCATCCCGAGGCAACACCACCAACATGTATCGGCTGTAAAAGCCCCACAGGCAGCGAGTGATGAGCGTACGCACAAAAGTCAGTAAAAACTAGTGATGCCCAAGGCCCGTCTAATAAAGTACCATATCAGAGTCATTTGTGACTGTTACCCTGTGTGAAAATGGCTCTCTCAAAGGCACCGTGAGGTAACGAAAACCACGATTATTTCTTCGGTAAAGACACAGAAGGCTAACAGAGATAGAGCTAAAGTCTCTATTAACACCGTGACCAAAGATGGATTTCAAAAACTCGTCTGCGCGCTGGACAAGAAGTTATTCAATTCCCTCAATAGTATCGTTCCTGAAAAACTGATGCAATTTCCTCCTTCCCTTCCTCTCTACAATCCATAGTTTGTAATTCAACACTGTCTGCAGCTCTCATTTCTCAATGTTCTCTTGCGCCTGCATTCATGCATACCCATCCTGGCATATCACTTCCCATCTTGATGTGTGCAGGAGTGGAAGAAATAATCGATTCTTAGATGCATCGCTATTCTCTTTTGAACGATTATGTCTCGATGCAGAAAAATTAACAGTCATAATTTTCCAACTCAATTTTCAACATTAAGACGCAACTTAACATCACCAAGCTTCAGACTGTAAGTTTGACCGCTGCAAGCGTCCGCTACGTCCCATGGCTTGACGTCACGGGTGTGGAGACCATGCGCGTCGTGTTAAGGTAGTAAGCTACATGTGAGCATGGCTAAGCAAGAGCAACCTACCGGAATGATTCGAATGGCAGCCGCTGCATGAAAAGCTAGCGTATGGAAAAGCTAGCGTGTTGCATCTTTTTTCCTCCAAGTTCCAAGTTGGCAATGAGATACGCGAGCATTCCAGGCAGCAGTGTCTCTGCAGAAAAATACTTTTCTACTGCGCAGCGGAGCACTTAGCCTCACCCTGCCCTTAACGTTCAGCTTCCACCAGCTAAGCACCTTTCCTATGTAGGCTACAGCTAAATGTAGGTTTGTTTTTTGTCTCAGGGATTCTATGCTAATTGCCCATAGCAGGAAGTTTTTATTTATTTGTGGATAAGATCAGCTTTTAATGTTTACAAGTTTAGAACACGTTGAAGTCTTTTTTTTTGCTGTGACATGCACATTTGTTTATGTTGTTTTTGCTGGGAAATATTTTGGCATATATAACCTTCCAGTGGACATATCTCTTACATTGATTACTATTCATAAAATATAATGGAAAGAAATGTATCTGTTTCTTTTTCATTATTGATCAAAACAAAATGATAAATGAAAAAAAAATCATGCATTGAATTCTTTTGATGCATCGATAATCGTTTCATAATCGAATCGTGAGGCGCCTAAAGATTCCCACCCCTAGTTGTGGGGATAAAGCAGCCATTTGTGGAGGGCCCTCAGAGAGAGAGAGGTCCGGCCAGTGAGATAGGGTGACATGGATGAGAAGGGCTTTGTCAGTACACTTGTACTGAGCAGATGAGACCTCCACCTGGGGTAGTTGAGGGTGGATGGAGAGCTGAACACACATGCACGCACCATTGTTCTTCTGTCCTTATGAGGTATTTGACTGGAAGATATGAATTCCTCTACTCTAACCTGAACATTTTATCATCTCTACTGTCAGCATAGTTTGATCTAAATCTCATTCAATTTCAATTCAATTCAATTCAATTCAATTCAATTCAATTCAATTTTATTTTGTATAGCGCCATATCACAACATACATTGTCTCAAGGCACTTTACATAGTGAGGTCAATATTACAATATTACAGGGAAAACCCAACAGATCCCACATTGAGCAAAGCACTTGGCGACGGAGGAGAAAAAAAACTCCAGGAAGAAATCTCTGACAGAACCGGACTCAGTTGTGGGCGGTAATCTGTCTCGACCGGTTGGGGTGAGGAGAGAAATGGGGAAGAGAGGAGAGGTGGGCAGAAAGAGGGTGAGAGGAGAGATAGTAGGAGAGAAGAGAGAGAGAGAGAGGACAGTTGTACAAACGCCGCTTTAGTCTCTACCAGACTGACACTTATAATAAAAAAATACAATTAAGGTGTTGTTATTATTAGTGATGATGATAATAATAATAATAATAATAATAATAATAATAATGACAGGTTTGGGTCCTGCAGCTCTGGGTTCAGAGATACACTAGGAGAGATAGAAAACACAAACAGGGTTAGTGACATTTAATGTAAACATATCGGGGGGGTTGTATAACAGTTGCTTTAATCTCCACCAGACTGATACTTATAATTAGGGAAAACTGACACTTATAAATGCGATGATGTTATTAATAATAATAATAGTAATAATAATAATAGTAATAATAATGATGGGTTTGAAACGTGCAGCTCTGGGGTCAGAGATCTACTAGGAGAGAGAGAAAACAGAGTTAGTGACATGTAATGTAAATGGTATAAGTTCCCCCAGCAGTCTAGGCCTATAGCAGCTTAAAAAAGAAGTGGTTTATTAAACACCTGAGCAGCTCTAACTATAAGCTTTATCAAAGTGGAAGGTTTTAAGTTTAACTTTAAATGTAGAGATGGTGTCTACCTCCCTGACACAAACTGGGAGCTGGTTCCAGAGGAGAGGAGCCTGGTGGCTGAAGGCTCTGCCTCCCATTCTACTTTTACAGACTCTGGGAACCACAAGTAGTCCTGCGTTTACAGAGCGAAGTGATCTATTGGGATGATATGAAACTATGAGCTCTGTAAGATATGATGGAGATTGATTATTAAGGGTTAGGAGCAGGATTTTGAATTCTATTCTGAATTTTACAGGAAGCCAATGCAGAGATTCTAACACTGGAGAAATATGATCTCTTTTTCTAGTTCCTGTCAGAACTCGTGCTGCGGCATTTTGGATTAACTGGAGGGTTTTCACAGACTTATTGGTGCATCCTAGCAGTAATGAATTACAGTAGTCTAGTCTAGAAGTGACAAATGCATGGACTAGTTTTTCAGCATCCTTTTGAGATAGGATGTTTCTAATGTTCTTGAGCTGGAAGCCAATGTTATACCATCCAAGGTAACTATATGTTTAGATAATGTTTCTCTGAGGTGTTTAGGGCCGAGTAAAATAACCAGTTTTGTCTGAATTTAGAAGTAAAAAATGAGAAGTCATCCAGGCCTTTATGTCTTTAAGACAGTCCTGAAGTTTGTCTACCTGATTAGTTTCATCTGGCTTAATAGATAAATACAGCTGGGTATCATCAGCGTAGCAATGGAAATTGATGTGTTGTTTTCTTACAATATTGCCTAAAGGAAGCATATATAAAGTGAAAAGTATCGGTCCCAGTACAGAACCTTTTGGTACTCCATGTCTCACTTTTGTATGAATGGAAGATTTGTTGTTAACGTTAACAAACTGAAATCTATCAGATAAGTAGGACTTAAACCATTCTAGTGCTATTCCTTTAATCCCAATGTGTTATAGTCTCTGTAACAGAATTTTGTGATCAATGGTATCAAATGCAGCACTAAGATCTAATAGGACGAGAATAGAAACATGTCCACTGTCTGAGGCCATGAGAAGGTCGTTGGTAACCTTCAGTAGTGCTGTTTCTGTACTATGATGTTTTCTAAATCCGGACTGAAAGTCTTCAAGCAGACTATTCCAGTGTAAATAGTCACATGACTGGTTAGCAACAGTTTTGTCAAGGATTTTAGAGATAAAGGGGCAGTTTTATATGGGTCTATAGTTAGCTAAGATATCTGGGTCTAGAGTTGGTTTTTTGAGCAGAGGTTAACTACTGCCACCTTAAAGGCCTTTGGTACATAGCCTGTTAATATAGATAAATTGATCTGATCTAATATGGAACTATTAATTAAAGGTAATACATCCTTAAATAGCCTTGATGGAATAGGATCTAAAAGACAGGTTGATGGCTTGGATGAAGTGACAAGTGAAGTCAGCTCAGCCAGATCTATAGGGGAGAAGCATTCTAAATATAAATTAGGCGATACTGTTGGTTCAGAGGCTACTTTACTGGACAGTGTGTCTGTGCTATTAGTGGGAAGAAACTGGTAAATTTTTTCTCTGATGGTAATAATTTTATTTTTAAAGAAGCTCATGAAATCATTGCTACTTAGAGTTGGAGGAATAGGCAGTTCAGTAGAGCTTTTACTCTCTGTCAGCCTGGCTACAGTGCTGAAGAAGAACCTGGGGTTGTTTTTATTTTCCTCTATTAGTGAAGAATAATAATTGGTTCTGGCATTTCGGAGGGCTTTCTTTTATGTAATTAAACTATTTTTCCAGTCTAGGTGAGAATCATCTAGACTATTGGAACGCCACTTCCTTTCTAACCTACGTGACGTCTGTTTTAAAGCACGTGTCTGTGCATAAAACCATGGAGCTATCCCCCTCTGTTTGACTGTCTTCTTTTTCAGAGGGGCGATAGTGTCAAGTGTGGAAAGTAGTGAGGCTGCTGGACTATTGACAACATCATCAATTTGTGTGAGAGTAAAGTTTTGATAACTATCCTGCACTGTATCGACACGTGGCAGTGGAGTAAATAAAGAAGGAACTTTTTCTTTGAATTTACTTACAAAGTTTCCTGATAGATACCTGCTGTAATAGAACTTTTCTCCAAATTCAGTAAAGTCCATAAACGAGAATTCGATGACTCTAAGTAGTGATTGGACAGAGGGTTTTGAGGAACTACTGTTAGATTGTCAATGTCTATGCCATATGTCAGAACAAGGTCGAGGGTGTGATTAAAACCGTGAGTGTGTTTGTTTACATGTTGAGTAAAACCAATTAAGTCTATGAGCGAATTAAAGGCAAAACTAAGGCTGTCGTTGGAAACATCCACATGAATGTTGAAATCACCCACTATAATAACTTTATCTGTGCTAAGTACAAACTCTGATAAAAATTCTGATAAAAATTCAGAGTAAGGGCCTGGTGGTCGATAAACAACGACTAGAATAACTGTTTTTTGGCATTTCCAGCTTGGGTTCAAGAGGCTAAGAGTTAGGCTTTCGAATGAGTTAAAACTATGTTTAGGTCGAGGGTTGAGCAATAAGTCTGATTGGAAGATTGTTGCTACTCCTCCTCCTCGGCATGTGGTCCGAGGAATATGAGTATTATTATAAGAGGGAGGTGTTGCTTCATTTAAACTAACATATTCTTCTGGCTGAAGCCAGGTTTCAGTCATATAGAATAAATCAATGTGGTGATCAGTTATCAGATCATTCACTAACAAAGATTTAGATGGGAGTGACCTAATATTTCATAATCCACATTTTATTGTCCTATTTTTAGTTTCATCTATAGGTTTTGTGTTGATCTTTATAAGATTCGTGTGGATTACACCTCTTTTATTTACCTGTGGTTTAGATAGTTGAAGTGGTCGTGGGGCAGAAACAATTTCTATGGGGTATTGTAAGGGGGGCTGCTGTAATAGAAGCGCAGCGAAGCGTGTAAGACTGCAACTCTGCTTCCTGGTCCCAACTCTGAAAAGTCACGGGTTTGACCGTCTAGGTAACCGAGTCAGGTTCCTACAAATGAGAGCTGCACCATCCAATGTTGGATGAATGCCGTCTCTCCGCATAAGACCAGGAATTCTCCAAAAGGTGCTCCAGTTATCTATGAAGCCCACATTGCACCGACTAGCGGGGGCTGGCTAACAGTATCAGCTAATGACTTACTCTCCATGGTGCAGAGCGCGCTTCTAACAGACTGAGCCTCGCCTCCATCCTGGCAAACAAACTACACTTACTACAAGTATCAATATCGCTAAAGGATGCAGAGGAGTAACTAATCATGGAGCACACAGAGCAAGAGACAGCAGGAGAGGAAGAAGCCATTGTTAGCTGCTAAAGCTAACTAGCTAAGCTACGATGCGGAGCGCAGATAAGAGTGTGTAAACCGCTGTGAGTTAGCGAGCGAGTCGCTAAAAGAGGAAGAGAGCTGTGAGTGTTTTGACTAAACAAGGGAGAGTGGAGCGGATAGTTGTCCCAATAGTTAAAGAAAACCGCAGTGTTAAAGAGAGACGAGGAGGAGGAGCAGCGGTGGATAAACACAGTTCACAGAAGCGACAACAAACGGAAGTGACACAATACGTTACTGCAAGAGTTCAGATCAGACCCATCTAAACCCAGATTAATGACATTGGATAAGAGGCTTACATTTCATATGTTGTCTTTTTCTTTTTAAAATCTATGCCAAGAACACACCTTAAGTACAGTGCAGATCAAACAAAAGAACAACCTTTTTTAAATATGTCAATGGTAAATATTATTTTGACATTTCAACAAAAACCCAGGGTCCAAAGTTGAAGAAAATATGATGTTCATGAGAAGTGGTGAGACTCTGACTTTAAGAATTCAGTCCTGTATGTCACTATTTTTAAGATTTTGAAATTTGGGTCTTTGATCAGTTAAGTTGCCGTTTAAGAACCATCAAGATTATTTACTCAACTCTGTCACTGTTATTTTTTTAGCACTTAAATCTTTATTATTTTTCGTTTTTTCTCAATCCTGAACCTTTAATGAATATTGTTCTAAAAAGAGTGGGTTCTATCAATCTGTTACAGTTTGGATTTTTAAGTAAAAAGCTTCTTATTTGTAGATATCTAAACTATGGATGCACCGATCCGATATTAGTATCGGATATCGGCCCAGATATAGACAAAAGAGATAGATTGTGTATGGGTGACAAATGGGGCCGAACCATTGAACTGATCTATTCCCTTAAATTATATGTGTGTGAGGCACATTACATCAAGGTCTCAAGATGGCGGCTAAAACAGTTGCCAATGCAACCAACTTTTAGATTTTGCTAGCTGTCTTTTTCTGCCAGTCGCCAGTGGCGACCATCCAGACGCAAATATACGTGATGCCCACTAAACTCCCTTCTCCTCGCGCCTGCATCAACCTCCCCTTCGTGACCGGCTTTGGTTTTGGTTTCACATACTCGGACTGTAACGTTACCAGCCTGAAGTCAGACGAAGACAGCCGGAGTGCTGGTGTCAGAGGAGGAGAAGGAAGGGAACACAAGGCAAAGAAACCGCCTAGGGCTGCAGCTAACGATTATTTTATTTATTGATCATTTTTTTCCAATAAATAATATATATACACTAAACAAAATTATAAACGCAACACTTTTGTTTTTGCCCTCATTTTTCGTGAGCTGAACTCAAAGATCTAAGACAGATTTGTGAACAATATTTGAGAGAAATAAGCCGTTTGTGTACATAGAAAAAGTCTTAGATCTTTGAGTTCGGCTCATGAAAGATGGGGGCAAAAACAAAAGTGTTGCGTTTATAATTTTGTTCAGTGTATATACATATGAATCAAATATATGGGTCAGAGTAAATGAAGATGGAACAACATAAATAAAAGATTTAATTTTCACCTAAAAAAACCAACATATTATTCTCTATGTAATAATGCAGATGAAGCAAAAAAATGTAATATTCCATACACAATCCATAGTATAACATCTGAAGATTACCTCTGCCAAATTTCAGGCTGACAAAGTGAAGCAGAGCAAAGTTAAAGGCTTGATGGAGACGTAGTCAGCTGTTCCATTTGAGGTTTCTCACCGAAAACTCATTTATTCCATTTAAATACAGCTGTTTTATAACAAAGACGGGTGTTTATCTCTCTCTACCGACACTCTTTGTAGTGTGCTGCCGCTAGTGGATTTATGGATCAAAACACAACTTATCGTGACATAGCATTATAAGTAAGACGTAGTTTATGTTTTTCGCTGTTTGTCGCATATTTTCGCGTCGCTTTACTTGACTGACATGAGTATCTGAGCTTGCAGCCTTTTCCTCCAGGGGAGATGTGCTTTCACCTTATCCAGTTGCTGAAGTGTCTCGCTCCGACCGGGACTCACCCCGTTTACTTCCTCAACAGCGGTAAAATACTTCTCATTTGTCTTAGACACTGCGGCATTGATGAACAGACAGACTGCAACTTGAACCGCACATTCAGCGCTGCAACCAACTCTGTTTCACCGGAACTCGCCTAGATCACTGGGGACCAATGTAAACAGTGCGACGCGTCAACGCATTCTACGCAAATCTACGCAATTCTAGAGTTGGATTCGATCTCTCCACAGAGAGGTAAGTGTTTTAGGTAAGTCCTAAAACTGAAAGTCTCCGCTTATCACCGTGATCCATGCCCACTTAATGTGCCGGTGTCGGTCACATATTGATACATTATGTCATCATCCAGGTAAAATTTTGATATGGGTTCACCTAAATTGGTTACCCTCGGCTCATCTCAGGAAATACCGGTATTAATCAAGATTGTTTTCTCATGATGACAAAAATACTTTTAAACTGTAACGATCTAACTCAAGACAATACTGTCAAAACTCACAAAATAATTGCTAACACTGATCCAAATGAAGAGATTAAATATTAGTGGTAATGATTGAAGTAAAAATTATTTTTCTAATGCCTTTTCATAAAATAAATGCTTGACTTTTGATTTTTAGTAGCTTAGTTCGGTAACGAATTGATTAATGTCATAATGATGACATTATGTATAAATATTTGACCGACAAGTGGGCGCGGCTCACGGCGATAAGCGGAGACTGTCAGTTTTAGGTCGTTTGCTGTGGAGAGATCGAATCCAGCTCCATGCGATCTTACAATAATTGACTGTGAAGGAGTGCTTACTTTTAAAACCATATTCGCCGCTGTAGATATGATATGCGACATGGAAATTGAATTGCTAGTAGTATGTTTGTGAATGAGTGACAGATTTCGCCCAGCATTTTGCAACATATTTACCTTCATATTGTCCAAAACAACATACAATAAGTGCATTCAACCATGAAGATATTACCCAAAGTGCAAAAATCAAGAGACATACACATTTGTCAAATATGCAAAAACAGCTTTTTGTATATTTATGTATTCATGGTAACAAGATTGAAGCATATTGGAAATGGCACATACTGTGCAAAGAATACATTGTGCACACTGTGAGATGTAGGGCAGACAAAGGCAGACAGTACAGAGGGGAAAGAAAAGGTAAGGGAGAAAGTAGACATTGTAGAGCCCTGCCATCATGCTCACTTAGTATTTAGATGCCTGTTTATTCTGAATGTTTAACTTGTTTACTTGAATTACAATTTTGCTTGTATATTTCTCTGTGTAAGATGCTACATGTTGGAATCGTTAATTCTCAGCTTCAGAAGCTATATTTTATATTGGATTTGGACAAAATGTTTACAACGAATTTTGATTTCTGTTTAGAATATTTGTTCAAGTTGCAGTTGAAACATTATTTAACAAGTTATTCAGTACATTAATGTTTGTGTTAATTTGTTACATTTAGTTTTACCAAATAATTAATACTCAAGACAATCCAGATGCTGCGTTGTGCAAAGGAATTACCCCAGTCTATTTCACAAAGTGGGGCATACAGTTGATTAATTTAACACTGGTATCGGTTCGGTACTCGGTATCGGCAGATATCAAAATCCAAGGTATCGGATCGGTGTATGAGCTGAAAAAAGGTGGATTGGTGCATCCCTAATCTAAACATTTCAGTTTTAGGTAAATTGAAATCTGCCTTTAATTGTTCAAATGATTTGAAGTTGTTATTTCTGATAAGCTGATGTACAAAATGGAGATTAAAATGCGTCAAAGCAGAGAGATCATATGGCAGCTTAACATGCTGTACTTCTTTCGAAGCACCACGTGATCTTTGACCAATCTCCAAAGAGATTTTTGGTTGACTCGCTCGTTGTACAGGGGGACACTGACAGGGGTGTAGTCGTAGTATAACCCAGGGCTTCTTATCCTTCCATATAAATCTGGAGATGAGACGATCTATAAGTGCAAACATGGATTTGGGGGGGGTAGGCAGGGACTGGAAGAGAGAAAGAAGTCTTGGGAGTGTATTCATTCTAATAGACTCCACCCTTTCTATAGACTCCATCTCTAATTTTCTTTATTAGTTGTGTATAATTTTTCTATAGACTAAGGTTAAGGGGTATATTTATTCCCAGATAGCTGATGCCTTCTCTGGGCCATCTAAAAGAGAACAAAGATGTAAATTGAGGGGAGATCAGATTGTTCATGGGGAGTTCCTCTGATTTGGTTACATTTATTTTGTAACCTGAGTAAGATCCAAATGTTTCCAGACACTTCATCAAATTGGGATAGATCTTGCAGGGTCAGAAATATACACAATTATATAATCTGCATATAACAACAGCTTGTGCTCTTCTCCATACACCTCAGCACTACTTATATCTTTATTATTTTTTATCTGTGTGAGGGGTTCTGTCGTTAACGTTCTATCGCCCAGCCCCTTGTGCTCTGTGTGTAATTATGGAGAAAGTGTGCGCTGTGCCTCCCGGGTCTCTACGTCGTGTATGTGCCTTGTTACGTGCGACTATTGTCATGGCAGCGCAACGCCGTAGTTGCGCAGCAGACCCGGGGAGGAGCAAGGAGGAGCGAGGCGGAGCTTTGCGGAACACGAAGGGGAGGGGGGTGAGGAGTGAGCAGGAAAGCGCTGGAATCGACCATAGTCTCACAGGGCTGTTTATACAGAAAGACGAGGGTGCTGTGTGGCTTGATCCTTGAGGTGTTTTGACATGGAATGGCAAAGACATGTAGTTCACACACCTGAAAACCAATGTAACTTGTGTAAAAGGGGGCATAATATGGGCCCTTTAAAGGTAGGGTAGGTGATTTTTGTGAGAAACACTTTCTGTCATATTACTTGAAACTCTCGTAACATACTGATAGCGATGAATACATTGAATGATCTGACACTGAAAGGAAAACAATCCCTTTTCTGTGGCCGAGGCAGGATGTAAAAACCACGACCAATCAGAAAGTTCCCGTCTGAAGAAAATGATTGGATGGACCGGCTTTCTCCCTGCCTGCGCACACTCCGCTTGTTAACCACACAGTGGGGCAAATGACCAGTCTCCTACACGGCAAACAACTGGAGCAGAAGCTATAGAGCCACAGCTACAGCTATCAGACAGTTGCAGAACGGCAGAGAAAGTGCCTACAAAAGCTTCCGATCGCAACAGAAAGACAGCATTAGAGATGGCTACGGACAAAAAGAGGTTGGATACTACAAGGAGGAGTAAACATCGGTGTGACTCTTCAACGCTGGCGTCAACTCCGGGAGGAGAAGAAAATACAGAAAATACTGTATGTGTGCAAAATGTAAACCTCCATATGTGGCAGCCTGGACACAGGAGTCATGGAGTTGCCCACTACACTTTCTTTCGACGTCTGTTGGCAGTTCTGGCAGACTAAAGTAGGTTGACCTGCAACGGGACGGCCTGGTGGAGGAGCATCTGCTGATGTGAGGTTTAGTAAGTGAAGCAGCAGGCTCGTGTCAGGTCACTGCTCCAAGCTTAGTCCTCGAACTCTGGCATGTACAGTATCACATGATTAGATTAGATACATGATAAATGATTACATGTATGATTAGATAATTGAACAGAGTCTGGATTAAACTCATATTCTGAGCTAACAACACTCATCGTGGAAGCTCTGACGTGCTAAACAACATGTTACGAGTCCTGTACAAAATTCAGCTTCATTGTGTCAAAGGTAGTACCAGAAAAAAAGGGCAGAAAGCTACAAAGGTGCTGCAGATGTTTCATCGTCACACAATATGGCTGAAATGCGCTGAAGTTTAAAAATGTGAACTCAAATCAAACGTTGGCTGTGTAGTACTGCTAACCTTGTGTTTTAGCTTAGCCTGCAGTAGCTTGTTGCTAGCTAGCCAGCATCAAAATTCTATTTGCAAAGATATTGCCCAACACTGACATGTTAGCTTGACAAATGTGCCTACCAACAATAGCAATGTTCATTGTTTACATTTATATTATGATAATGTCAGATGTTTTCTTACTTGTGAATGAGCCACGAACAGTCTGTTAGCGATGTTGTGCTCCGCTCGTGTCTTCCTCCTCCGATGCAGTCAGGCAGCAGTGCGCGTTCATGTGTTGTGGGGAGACAGGCTTTGGAGAGAGGTCTGAAGTAAGCGGGGACATTCCGGGCGAAGTGGGTCGGACATTGCGGCCGATTTTCCAAATCGCCTACCCTTCCTTTAATAAATGTAGGAACATTTTCGTTGGGGGCATAGATATTCAACATCGAGACCCCCCAAATTGATCCATTCATTAAGATAAATCTCCCCTCCTTAGCAGTACATTTTGAATGTATGCAAAACTGTTAGGAACTATGCAATAATAACGCCACTCCACACCTCTTACCCGAAGTACACCTGGCTTGCCCACGATCTTTTAAGTTTTATGTGTTCAGAATTGGACAGGTGGCTTTCTTGTACCTTACATTTTAGATGTTTATGCCCATTAAGATTTTTTTCCCCTCTTAATGATTTTTTTTAGGCCCATAACAGTATTACTAACTATTCGTATACCCTTCATTTGTGTTTGCATATAAATTGTGAAACCATGTCTCTGTAATTGCAATACTGTGTTTTTGCAGTGAATCTTTAATCACAATCCATGATAAGAAATAAAACATTAACATACATACAACACTTTAACTATATACATCTGATTATCCTGCATTCTGATTTCTGTTATGGTATCTCGTAAATATATGGGTATTCCCTATAGTAAAAATAATAAATCCACAAAAACAGTTGAACTGTGAAATGAAACATTTTCTGCGAGGAAATTAAGGATTATCCAGATCACCCACTTGGGAGTCTGGGCTTTGACTGCATGTTGTTTTCTTCAATCTCGAAATCTGTGATTTCATAATTTCTCACAGACAATCCTGCGTTTGTCTCCTATTATCGCAAGTATTTAACTAAATGGTCCTATTCGACCCCTGTAGAGATCTTAAAACAACTTGTCCAGCAAAATAAGTGCTAAGGCTCTTCTAAATATTTTTGATTAGTCAGGGTGTATATGGTTGTAAGAATATTACCATTATAAGTCCTTTTATCATAAAAATAATAATCAGCCATTACAATGATAAGGAACATTTTTATTAAATAATAGTATAAAATAAAATAAAGCCTCTATGTATCCACTCAAGAGTATTGGTAGCTTGCCCCCCAGTGTCAAGTAGCGAGCCCGTATACATTCTCGCACACTTTCCTGAGTAGGGGACAACAAAATAAATATATGAAATAACCAACAAAAAAGAAACGGCCATAATAATCACTTAATAAGCACTTAATAATGCATAAATGTTGTCCAAGCGTAGTAAGCATGCTGTTGGAAGAATAACAATAGAGAATAACTTATGGTGAATGTTCTTTCAAACTGTAAAATCTATCAAACTTAACTTCACTTTCTGCTTATCAGTACTGGTTCTTATTGGAAAACTTTCCTCCCACAAGCCATTATACTGTACAACAACTCACCTCTGACGGAGACACTCTGGACTCAGTCCACACAAATCCAGCACATTTTCACCTGAATGTCATCTAAGCACATTACTGGTAACTGATTACACACGTGCCCTAATATTATGTAAATTCTTTATATTTATATTCCTCATACTTGAATAGTTTTGCAGTTGTTATATTTTTACATTTATATTTATGTTTTGTAAGGTGTGTTGTTGGAGAGATACATGCTGCTGCAACAACAGAATTTACCAGTTTGGGATCAATAAAGTTCATCTATCTATCTACAAGTCAGGTTCAAGGAAAACAAGTCAATCAATCCAGCAATAGGGGCAAATATAATAACTAAAGTGCATCAGTGCAAAACATCTAACTGCATGTTAAAGACCTTTACTGGGGGAGCTTGATCAGCAGACTGTCACAGTCGCACTCAGAGCTGCAGGAAAACCAACAGTGTAGCTCCACTGCTCCACATCAGTGTCGTGCTGCCTTAAATGTTTGTCCAGATTCAAGGTGCCAAGCGACTTGCACCTAATAAACTCCCCGTATTTACTGTACTTTGGTTTGTTGTCACTTTGTCAGTTAAAGTACAGGGAGCCTTTTAACCCTTTTAACTCGGTCCATGTTTAACTCGGATGTTAGCATGGATGCTAACTCCTATCAAAACACAGGCGTAGATTAAACGTAGACGTATATTAAAATATATATATCTTTTAAAGGTAGGATCAAGAAACATCAAAATAAAAGCCCTCGAAGGAACTTGAAATTTCGACTTCATGACATTTCATAAAATTCTGTACGAGTGGCAGGAATAATTTTGCAGCGGCAGGCCGCCGACGCACTGCTCAGGAGGTGATTCTAAATGCAAGATCAAGGTGCATTCAGGTGCTACTGGCAGTGTTGTTGAATGTCGTCAGACCACATTAAGGATGACTCCAACAAACACAAGAGAAGTCGGTAGACTGATGAGGTTTTTTCAGGGCCCATACCATCATTAATAATCAAGTAGACAGATTACCGGTATTTGGAACTTATATGCATGGATGTAATTATTATCCCTTTATTTATTATGTAAATATTTCTGCCAGAGGGAAATCACTTTACAATGGAGGGGATCCAGACTGTAGCCTGGCAGAAAAAATGAAATTAGCTCCCAGAATTCGTCTGGGTCCCAGGTTACGGTCGACCCCTATAGATAAAAAATTGTCCCTTTGCCTCTGTTCAACAAAGACAATGAGAGGAAAGAGAAGTTCAGGTTTTGATTCCAGTTTGGGCAGAGAGGGTAGCAGAAAATAAAGATTTCTCAGGGTAGGCTAAAAACGGCTATTGACCACAAGATGAGGCAAGATTATAGAAAAATGAAGGATCAGAGTGTGTGCACAGTGAAATGGGACACTGGAAGTAGGAGTGCGGAGGGTGCTGCAGCACCCCTTACTGTTGAGGGGTAACGGCAATGCAAAAGAGATCACCCTTAAAAATCAACAAATCAACATTTTTTTGAGAGATTTACACATCGTTACATTGTCTGATGCTAATCAGTTGTTTTTTATGCATGTTGCATTTCTATTCACTTACTCATTGATATTTGCGCAGTTAGTAGTAAACTTCTGACAGTTCACCCAGCCTCTACACGGATGGGGGTTGCAATAAACCCAAACACCCCATTCACCCAGGGTGTCAGCACCTAAGACTTTTGTATGAATGAAATAAATAACACGGAGAACATGAATAACACAACAGAACAAGAATAAGAACACAATGTAACTTACGAAACAACGATGTAAACTGCATAAAAATTCCAGAGGGCGTAGAGCGGAAACCACGCCCCTCTTAACGCCTAATAATATAGTTTCTGTCACTGATGTTATGGATAATGATTATGTGATGATTATTATCATCGTTGCCTCAGGCAGCTAGCTTTGGATTTTGACTTAAGAGGCAACAATACAAGAAGCATCTGTTGTAGTGACACTAACCAGGCTTTTTTTCTCTCCTCACTTCATGCGTGCATGTGTCTTTCTGTGGCAAACAGACAAGTGCAAAAGGCGGTGTTCTGAAATGCTGACAGCACGCTGTTGCTAAGTGGAAACAATGAAAGCTTTTGAAGAACAGTGAGTTCTCAGTCTCCCCAGAAAGCCCTTTTTCTCAGGACAACTCTCCCTAAATTGACTCACCCCTCCCCTTAACTCCCCTTACAACACCCTAGGGTGTGGGACCCTCTATCCTGCAAAAAGCGGGGGGGGGTTGCTATGGAAAACTGAAGACGAATGTTGGATAGGCATGTTAAAAGTTCAGGACCTTGTCCAGCTGCTGGTGGACTCTACCAGTACAGAACAAGGTTCCCTGGGAACTACCTCACCTAGCTGTGGGTATGCAAGTTGAAAATGAATGTTTCTACCTGAAAAGAAGCTTTGCCCTTTAACACGATGCAGTCGCCTTTAAGCCTCATTAGCTATGGTCATACATTTTTCGAAACCCATAATGGGATGAAGTGATTTGCACCAAACTTGTTGGAGAACCTATTAAATTGTGGTGTAGATCTGGTTGAAAAATGGATCGATGATTAAAAAAAATCCCTTTCTCTGACATTTTTTTTTTCTCAAGAAAATTATGTCTGGATCATGATGTATAAAAGTCTGACATATTGATGCTGTACATTTATGAGTTTGTAAAATTTTATGCAGATTATGAGACCACTTATTTTTTCCTTTGTATTTTTCTACTGCTAGACAGATTGTTAACTTAAGGCTTGTTTGGCCTTGGTGGAGGAGTGTTCCCTTTTAGTTTTAATTTTACATTACTTTGATTTCAAAATTAAACATGCCCAACACAAGTAACCAAGAACTCCATCATAACTTAAAACTGAATATTTATTAATATAGTCAACTCAAGACCACGAGATGCCTTTGAAAGCTCTGGAAAAAGCTTGAGTTAAGTTTTCTAAAGTGAAAGTATTCAGCTTTAGGTACAAGAAGGTACAACCAGCAAAATGTTGGTATTTTTAAGTCAATACATTTCTTGCATAATGATTCACCATAACCTAAAATTATTACTGTTGGCTCCCAGAGCTTCTCTAACCTGTAATGCCCTGTCAGTGTTTAGTGTCACTAGTTTTGTTGCTTTAGCAGAGCAGTATTTTTAAACCTGCCCATAATGTGTCTTCCTACCATTACACTTCCTGTTGGTTCACGCTCCCACAGGGGTCATTGGTCACAGGGTTCTGTTATCCTTGCATCGACATGAAACTCCCTTAGCAGAGCTTTATTCCCCTCCCCACTGAAGCAAGGTGGAAATGTTGCTTAGAATCCATGTCTATACATTTGTGAATGTGCATGTCCTGTGAGCCAACAATATATATTTCTTTTGAATTAACCATGTAGTGCATACACATGGTACATGCAGTGCATAAGGTCATAACTGACATTATCGTACTACACTATTGGTTAACATAATCTAAAAAGGACATTGAGAGCCCCCAACATTTGCCACTTGCTGGTAAGCTGAGCTGCTGTATGTGGCCTGCACTATTCCCCTTGGATTTGCCCGGCTTTTATGTAGACATTTCTTAAGCTGTTTGGAGAACTCAACTCCTGGTGAATAAAACCAGAGCCATGCTGTGCGATACATTCACAGTTGAGAATATGTGGTGTGAGTCTGCACATAGACAGCACTGGGCTCGTTGGTGTCGAGGTTTAATGTAATTGCTCAGCTAGATATCTGTGTAGCAATGAGCTTCGAGGTAGCTTTCATAAATAACACACTTCTCCTTGTTATTTACGGAGAGCTTACAGGGTTTTACTTGGTCACCAGGAATAATCTTTTCCACCTCAGTAGCTTTAATCTCGCTGCTAATGAAACAGGCCTCTGTTTCTACAGCTAAGTAGCGCACACACATGGGGGGGGGTACTTGAGAGTCATAGTGTGTTGTGCACTCCACCTTCCAGGTTCATGTAACTAAACAGCAGTTCGCTATTGACATTTGTTGTTGTTCCATGTGACCAAATACCAAGTATATTCACCCCAAACTGCTGTAAACTCGCATCCTGCTGCTTCAGTCTTTGAAAAATGTCATAAAACACACAAAGAACAATAGATGTTTCTGTACTAATGTTTACCACAAAGTCTGCCTCAGTTAGTAAGCTCCTCTACTATGTCGTTTGGTTTCTCCTTTCTCTGTGGGAGCCAGCAAGTCTATTAACATATAACAACATAGCCCTGGGTAATGGAATTTAGCGAGAGATTTGTCTTTGTATTTTCATTCATATTTTTTTACTGTTGAAATTCGGGATGTTCTTGGTTGAGTTTCGTGCCAGTTTATTTTGTCACAGCCTTTGCACAACTTTTTTTTCCTTTAGGTGGTTTACATCATTCAGACATTTGTGTGGGGAGAGGCAAGGGATGCTCTCTGCAGCCCCACCTAGTGGTGAGCGGAAGTTTAACATCTTAGATGGAACAGTTAACTGGAGTTGTTCATTAATTTAATTTTGATAATTAGTTGAAATGACTGATTAATCTGGTGCCGATTAGAGAAGGCAGCAATGCATAACGTGTAGTTGGCTAATCTTGCATGCTGCTAGTTGAAACAGTCTCCTTCATTACCCTGTGCATGTGCACAACCAAACTTGGTGGGATTATTACTTGGGAGGGTGTCCCCCCGAACTTCTGGAGCTGATCGGTCAAAGGTAATGTTCAAAGTCAACAAAAATATGGTCTGCAAAAAACACATTTTCATAGATTTCTCTGCAAATTATAGAGACAGACTAAATCTTAAATTAAAGAGAACATTTTTCCATCATATGATGTTGTATGAAAAGCGACGTCATTCATAGTTCAAACGTGCATTTTTCAAGGTTTTGCTGCATTCTATAGGACAATAGACATGACCTTATGCTTCTATAGATCAAAAAATAAACTATATTGTTGGAGTGATGTCACCATGACATCACTTTAAGGTCAGAAAATAATGTTATTATGCAGTAACCCATTCCGTTTTGCAACCAATGAAATTAGAGAAACAATCTACAGTTTAATTAGATTAACCTATTATTAGTCATCATATGGTACAAAGGACATAATGGGGACATCATCATGAAACAGAATTGTAACAGTCTAAAAAAGTAAGCATTGCATAACTGGGGTAGATACAGCGTGTGTTAATTATTGCCCCTCTGATGCTTTTCATTATTACTGTTACTTAAATTCTCAATTGTGTTTTGAGCATTCAAGTAACAGCTTGAATTTCTCCAAAGAGATGTTTCATACTGTAATATTGTTTCAGTCCTTTGATTCACATGTAATGTGCAAGTGGTCTTGTATGTTAATTCTCATACATGTAAAGTTTAAACATATTTTAATTTCAGTGTAATATTTTAGTTTTAGTGTATACTATTGGAACAGTGTGGATGGTGTCCTTGTTCAAAACAATGTGATAAGACGGATTCTGTTTGACATGTAAGCCCTGAAAGATTAAAGATTAGTGTTATTAGATGTCAACATTCTGCTCAACACAACCAACTTCATGCAACAATTTGTATCTGTAATTTGTATTTGTTCTAATTTGAGCCTGCAAGATTTAAAGGATTCCCTGGATGAATTAATGAAGATGAAGATTGAAAATGTTCCACAAAATAATAATAATTATATTGCTGTTTGATGTTCATCTGAATTTCCATTGGTTATTGCAGACATATTAAAAAATATTGCAGTGTTGACACATGCAATAAATCTGCAATAGATGTAATAAAACAGTATCTACAGGCAAACTCCAGGAGTGGAATCCAACATCAGTGCTGCTGCAATAAAATAATAAACATTATTATCATATTATTGGCTGAAATAAACAGAAAATAATGGTTTGCACCCAAATAAGCTCCTCAGCCCGGCTTCCCCTCATTTGTCACCTTTTTTGTGTAGACAAAGAGCAGGGCTGTAAAGTGTGTTACTCAGCAGGACGTATGATCAGCGAAGGGAGCTGTAAAAGTTTGTTTTAGAAATGCTGTAGACAGCATTAGACATTGTTTCCACTGGAGCAGTTCAGACTCATTATTAATTATCATGTAACCACCCTAACCCTATGCAAGTGTGTCTAAGTTTTACATTTCTTACACTAATAACTTAAAAGTAATGATTGTCATGGGTGATGTGATATTTATGTAACTAAACATACCAAAACAGGTACGTAAGCTATAAGACTGCCCCCTTACAAGTTACAGCTCCCTGAAGCCACTGTAAAAAACCTTCCACTGCTTACTTTTTAGCACCCTTCTGACTGATTTATGCAATAATCCAAAGCCTCTTATTGGGTCCTCTGATGTAAAACATCCAGGTACTGAGCATGTGGTAAACTAGTTTTTACTCAATGACAGGTCCTTTTTGACTGTACTGCAACTCAGGTGTAATCGCATATTTGACATTAGCTCTTGAGGTGACATGAGACACTGACTGGTTGAGTTGAAACCATGCAGAAAGTTCTCTGTCTCAATCAAGCTAAGGATTTGGTTTCATTCTTCCGAAATGCAAAAGTCTGAGACCATCTATTCAACTCCACTGTATGTAAAGAGTTAATCAGCCTGTTCAGCTGTCATACCAAACAGCAGTACATATGTACAGTATATTTGGAAATATAATACTTTAAACCTCAAAACATTCAGAAACTCAAGCTGGACAATCCGCACTTCCGCCTGGGATGTTTCATTAAAATCTTAACCCACCCCGGCAGCTGGGTCTGTAGTCTATACCATATCAGACTACACTGACCCAGCTCCCCCCAGGCCTTAATTGATTACACATATTCATTCTGCTGGCCATTGATTATAAACAACCGTGACCCATTGTTCTGTATAGTAATCAAGAGACAACGGCTTCATCGAGATCTTTTAGGCAGTAGTGTTACAGCAGCTTCGTACAGAAACAAATCTGTAGTAGACATGATTTGCGGATGTTTGCTTTTCAAATCTTTTCATTAAATTTGATGTGAAAAATCCTGCCCTTTAAGACGATATATTGAATATTTACATGAAGGCTAAAGACATGAGCAGTCCTCTGAGGGAGTGGACCGTATTCTTACCACAAGTCTCTGTTGTTCCTGATGGCGTTTTTTCATCAGGTGTCTAATTCTGAAACGTTCTTCTGTCATTTGATTGAACTTTGTGTTTTGTTAAAATAGCAATTATGCAGTTCTGGAATTTCAAATTGCATGATATTTCATAACTTTGAGGGGTTTGGACAAGACACAAATATTCTTATGTTTTTGTTATTGTTAGAGAATCTTAAAAGACTAAAACCCAAAATGCAATGGTAAATTGGACTATATTGAGCTGCAGATTAATACATATTTCTGAGTATCCCAGGCAGAATAAGTTAACAATAAACTGTGGTGTGCATTTCACTTTCATTTGTCAAAAAACATTTACCTCAATGTCGACTTAGTAGCAGTTCTGGAGCTTTCGATCATATCAAATGATCTTCAGTCAAAAAATGAAATGAAGAAAGAAGTGGTTTGGCTCACATTTCATCCGAATTCGAAATGTTGAACACCCTCTGCAGAGTTGGTGGTGGTCTTGCAGTGGCTGCATAGACATTGAGTACAGCAGGAAAACTAAATATACTTGATTGATCATCTCCCCATAATTTGAATGAAATGACCATATACAAACCATATACCTTGGAATGGAATGTATGTCAGTCCGGCACTGTTTCCAAATCACACAGATTAAGATGCAGGGCATCTGTGGGCAGATTTAGTTTCAGTTCAAAATCAAATGCAAAGAAAAATGGGAAGTCTAAGATGGTCAAAACATTCTCTCTTATTAAGAATGACCTGTATTTTATATTATAAAAGTCTTTCCTAGTGTCGGTCACTGGAACTGATTTGTGGAAGAGTTTTGGCTTGTTGAACAACTGAACTAAATAAAATAAATTTGGTATGGTGGCATTTGGAGGCATCTTAATTAATTACCCCTGGGCTACCGCCGCTGCAGCATATCCGACTAATTATTGAATGTCATCTGAAAGCAAAAGAACAAGTTTACACTTAATCCTCACTCTACTCTGCATGGCATTCAAGAGGAGTTTCTGCAACAGAACATCTGTTGCTGCAGGTGAAAATTTGTCTGGCTGTTGTACTGTGTGCTCTGCATACGTGTGAAAGTGCCTGGCAGACTTGACTGGAACACACCAGGCTGCTGAGCCAGAGGAGAGGAAAAAACCATGAGGTTGTAGGAATAGAAACAGAGGTCAGAGCCAGAGGGAGTGTTGCCCATTCCTCTGGTGCCTCCTTCAAACAGGAGTTAGGCCCCCCCCGTTAAGCGCACATATGAATCATTCATTAGAAACTGGTTCTGCAGGATAGTCCCTTGTCATCACAGTTCAGAGACCAGTCTGCAACTAAAGGTCTGCTCAAACAAATAATTACAGAAAATTGGATTAAATTGTAGCATATATATTTAAGTTTTAGTAAAAAAAAAGGTCTCTTGCTGATTTGCGGTCTTATTGAAAGGATTTGGAATGACTGTCAAATGACGTTTAAACCTCTTTAACATAAAAACAATCCCCTCAATGACAGTAATGACTGTTCAGCGAAGCACATGTTGCCCAGTGGGGAGGGGTGTCAGGTCAGATGATGTGCATTGACACATTTACTATAGTCTAAAATGTTAACCTGCGTAAGTCTAAAAGGACTTTTCCTAGATCTACATTTTAGACACATTAGCAGTGCAGTTGTGTATATGGCAGTGTTAGTTGGTTCACCATCCTGGTCGATAGTGAAATATTTTCAACTATTGTAAAAGTGACATAAAAAACAACAACTGATCGCATCTTGGTGATAGAATGGGACATGGGCCAAGAAAGACCCCATTACATTTTGGAGGGATCCTAGAATTTTTTTGTCACTTTCTTTAACATTGTGAGGTTTTTTGACAGTGCATGAATATTGATGGGAAAAGAAAAAAAGCACAATCCACAAAGGTGTAGCAGCGTGAGTGTGACACAGAATGAGGTAATTTAGAACAGGAGAAGGACTCGAACCAGCCTAGACTAAACAAGGAGCTCATATCTAAATGCAGAGCTACTTAGCAGTGATGTGGTTTTGGTATCAATAGTGTGAAGAAAACAGCACATTGCAAACTATATGTCGCAGACCGGTCCCCACAACACACCCAAACACCACTAACCCCTTTTACCACTTTCAAAAGAAATTACTCAAATTGTTTAATTGCTCAATATTGCTTATAGTCGTGGTAAATGATTCAAAAAGTCCTGAGTGGATTTAAGGTAGATTAAAAGTGAGTGTTCAAAACTAGAAAACTATTACGTGATTGAGGGATTTGATTCAGCCTTAAGCTGTATTAGGGCGAATGTGCGTAAAGATAATTCAAGTAACATATTTGAAGTTTTTATCCTTTAAGGAATGTTTGTCATGTAGTAAAGAAAAAGCTCACTACTGGAGTGAAAGCAGGAAACAGTGATGAAGGGGGGATTTCCCTGAGATACAAAAAAGTGTCAGTAATGAAAGTCGGCAGATTAGGTGTAGCTGATGACCCCTGTTTCCCCCACTGACTAAAGAAAATCAATCACGGCTAATACGAGTTGGGGAAATTGGCCCACATGCTATGTGAGCCATGTGTTGTTGTCAGATTACAATGATGAGTTAACCCTATTTTGCATGCCATTAGAAAAACCGTGTTTCAAATAATGAATGAACCGGCATAGAGACGGCATCCCGCTTGTCAAGTTCCGTGCAAGAGCACAATCAGACTTAATGACTGAGCGCTCTTTCATCCTCTATCTCATTAAGGCTTAGAGAGAGACGCCATTCTCTCATTACTTCACCATCAAGTTAGAAGATTAATCATTGTGCTTACACTGCTATTAGGGTTGCAAATTTTGTGCATTTTCCGTAACCGATAGTTGAAGAAGTTGATAATCAATAGTTGGTAAATATTAAATAAACAATAGAGCACATCTATTTCGAAATTTAAACATTATTCAAACACTATACACATTAGTTTTATTAGTTAGTTAGTTCTCCCACACTGCACTGGCTCCCGGTGGTGGCTCGGATCTGATTCAAGGCACTAGTACTTGCCTACCGTGCCGCGAATGGCTCAGCCCTTCCTACATCAAGAACATGGTCAAACCTTACACCCCAGCCCATCCACTCCGCTCTGCTACTGCCAAACGGCTTGCTACTCCCTCGCTGCAATGGGTGGGCAGCCACCGCTGAATCCCGTCTGTTTGCTATCCTGGTGCCCATTGACGTCAGGATTGGGTAATATCTTCATGGTTGAATGCAATTATTGTAAGTCGCGCCGTCCACCACAGTTATCGGCATCATATCCTTTTCCACCATGAAGCCAATCCTCTGCATCATTGTCTCTGCATGCACACCAATGCAGTTTCTTCTAGCTAATGCAGATGTGATGGTTTGTTGGGAGGATGACATTCCACTTTCGCCTCGCACTGCAAGCGTCAGGTGTATTTCTAAGAAAGAGTTTTATTGAATTCAACTTTTGTTGTCTGTTTCACTTTCCGTTGAAGTTAAAGGCTGCCTTTTCGGCCTTGTTTATGGTGGTATTTGTTGGTAAAAGGTACTTCACTGTGAGGTGGAATGACCGGCTGTGGGTTGAGGAATGAAGGAGGATGGGATCAGACCTTGTGCCAGTGAGACTGCGAAGGCAGGTCAGGAGTTGTATTTAGACCCTGTTTATATTTTCCAAAAGGGACAGAGGGAAAAATAGCAGAAATCTCTGGTATTTAATTATAGAGCGGCCATGACCAAAGGCACGATGTCATAGTAGTTTCAAGACCAACAGCTTAACAACCTCTGGAATGGTGGCACTGTTGGTTTGAGTGATGCCTCTTCATTTCCCCCTTCGAAGAGCCAAGTTTCTTTTGTGTTTGCGACCAGTTCCACAGAATGGACAAAATTCAAAAATTTAGTTGCGTTGAAAGACGTGTCTCCTGTTTTATATAAAGTATGCCTTCCTGCCTACACTGTGCTGTGGTTGTGATATTTACTTTTCACAGGTTAATCTGACCTAATTTGAGTTGAGTCGGGTCCCTGTTGGCGCTGTCAAAAGGTCCTTATGCATTTGTGGGAGGGGACAGTTTCAGAGGATGACTTGGTGCGATGTCCTTCCCTACAGAGTTTTTTGAGAGAGGGGGACTGTGTGATTTCTTTTTTTGGGCTGGCAAGGGTGAGCGAACATGCAAGAAAATTGAGTCGACATTTTCTCACCGGGCTGAAATTGGCAGTCTCTTTTAATGGCCACAAAGGGAACCATGAAGGCTTTACTGTATCTGGATTCAAGTCACCCCCTTAATGTCAGGGAGTGCTTCTGTTTGTTGCTGTGTGAGTGCACTTACATAAGGCTTCTTCATGTGGCCAATTCCCAGTGATGTTTTTGGTTGGAATGCCCATCTCTTATTGCAGTGTGTCAGGCAGTTGTTATTTAAAGATTTGAGTCTGACATTTCTTTCAGTGGATAGATGAAACTAGGGAGTGATTTATTTAGCCTGTAGCTATTTAGCCAGCAGGGGAGGGTGGGTTTTAATTTGGATACTTTGGACACTCAAATTGATCCTAGACAAATTTCATCCAATTTGGGTTGAATGTGTGCTTGCATAGTTATTTAGTCATATCTGTGACTCCTGTATTGTTTTACAATTCACTTCCACTTACAATGCACTCCAGACATTCCCTCTCAGAGCAAACATGTCCTAATCCAGAATTTTTTCCAGTGCTTTTTAAATTGTGATGACTGTGTTGTGAATGTATTGAAGCATGGTTATGTTTAATGTTGTGCCAGTCTGACTTTTGTGGTGACTCTTCTCTTACCGTGTTGAGCAGGGTCTCTGTTGTCACAGTGAACAATACTTGCCTTGCATGAAGAGAGCCGTCGCCTGCGTTGCATGAATTAAGAAAACATGACAGGCGTTGCAAATGGCTTAGCTTACTTTGTAGGGGAAACTTTCATAGCCTCTGGCTCCGGCTCTCATCATCTGTTTCCACATTATGGTTCCTCAAAGACAATTTGTGTTGTGTTGTGTTATGCTTTTGGCCCCTTAAGAGAGAAAGTTGTATAAATATGCTCAGTGGACTAACTGCTCGTTTTTCTCCATGTTTGGAAAGATTCTCATGGGAACCATGGAAACATTGGAAATGGCAGGACAAGAGCAGTAGACTTCGACAGGTAGGAAACATGATTTTTTTAATGCTTATTCACTAATGTGTCCTGGTTACATGATACATAGTCACAGAAATGGTAGCCCTAACTAATTTTTATTCTCATAATCACTGTTAATTGGATTTTTCTTTTGAGCTGTTGCTCTTTTTCACACGAGAGTAGCCACGTGTCCAAAGGGGGAGGTCTCTTAAAACTTTTTAATTAATTCCTTCAGTTTATCTGAATTACACAATGGCTTATGGGATTTGAGTTTCCTCCTCCTGCTGTGTCAAGTCCACCCCACCCCCCCAAATCCACATCCCATCACTCTCAGTTGCTATTTAAAGTGCCAGCGGCAGCTCCCAATTACTCCTCCCCATGCCAAACCAGAAGCACCAGCGATGCAAACTGAGGCCTCCCCACTGTGACTTCTATCTGTTTGTTTTCATATTCCCTTTCCCTCGGTCAGCCCTCCTCCTTTGTGCTCTTACTGTTTTAGCCTTCACCAAGGATTATTGTTTTTCCTGCAGCTGAACTTGGTTATATAAACTTACGCCTGATCCCCCTCCCATGATTCTCCTCCCTGTCTCCACTACTCTGCCTGGCTCCTGTCTTCTTGGCACTCCCACAAAGCCCAGTGTTTTGATTACATTGTGAAATTGGAGCCAGGACTATTTATTCCCATGCTGTTGTGTGTAGGACCTGGTTGGAGTAAAAGCCATGTAGGGGGAGGCCAGTAGGCTGTTGTGGTTGAATCCGGTGGATGGTGTTGGTTTTTTGGTGAACAGTTTGTCTTTTCTTAACTGGTCTGTGGCCGTGCATCCAGCCAACAAGAGTCGCATCCTACTGTCAGCAGTTTCTGCACATAATCCAAACACCATCTTTCAGACCATGGCAGGGTGGCAGAGCCGCTGAGTAGTTTGAGAAGTGTCACTGAGAATGACCGCAGATCCTCACTTTCTGAGCTTTATAGCAGGAATACTGTCCAGTGTGCAGACTCGCTGACAACAGTGGCAGAATAATCATGTCCACAGACAGGAAATGTCCTTAAGCTGATCCACAGTGTGTGTGTGTTGTCAAATTTGATTTGGACACAGCAGTGAAAAACTGCAGTGAGGTTGGAAAAACAGTGCTTGAGTCTTACTTCTTTTCCCATGGAGTAAATGTCCTCATAAATTATCAAATAATCCTAAATAAGGGATACAAGGAGACCAGGTCAAATTATCAGCTTTATTTGAATACAAAAAGCCCAATATGTTTTAATTATTTCTGCTTCAAAACTGCATTTAAGTAATTATAGCTTCAATTAGGGATGCATCGAAATGAAAAAATTGATGACCAAAACAGAAACAGAAAATAATTTACCATTGCATAAATTAAATTGCCTTTTTCTTTTTTGTCTTGATTTTCAAGGAAAAAAATGAATTACGAAAGTCAAATTTATCAATATTTATAAAAAAAAATGTATGCATTCCAACAGACATATCGACAAAAAACAATATAACTTAAAATAAATAAATTAGAGCAGATATAAGAAAATACTTTTATTTGCACACACCATTACTGTCTGAAGTGTCGGGGGGAGACACTTCTCTCCCCCATCTCCTGCATCCCATCGTCAAGTGGCTTTCCCAAATCCAACTCAACCTGGATCATATTTTGTGCACGCTACCTTTTCCCCACATCTAAGTAATGATCTTTATATCGTCGATCTAGTACAGTCGCGGTGCAGTACAGGGTTTGGAGTTTGCCTGACTAATGTGTGTTGACAGCCTCCAAGAGAGCACTTTAAGTTGCCTTTACTCCGTGGTCTGTTTCATCGTCTTTGGTGAGAAGACCGTTAGTGCTGCAAGCTTATCTCCCTTGTAGCTGCTCCAATGGGGCGAGTAGAGAGAGAAGTTTCTCGATTAACACCCACTGGTATGCGGTGAATGTTGTGGGCAGATCATAAGCTATTTTTGCATCATTCTCTGACAATTTTGTTTAATCAATTAACTTAATATGGCGGTGTCTTTGCCTTGTGTTTTGCTGCGGTTTCCTAACGGCTTCCTTTATTCAACAGCACTCCCGCTGTGTTCCTGATTTCAGGCTGGGATGTTACAGACCAACCGTAATGTATGTGAAACCAAAACCAAAGCTATTCACACAGGGCAGGTAGATGCAGGCGCGAGGAGATGAGAGTTTAGCGAGCAACACAAACGAAATATAAGGCCATTTTAATCATTTTTTTCAATGTATTGTATATGTGCATCTGGATGGTCGCCACTGGCGACTTGCAGAAAAAAACAAGTCGCAAAACGAATTCACCCGCATACAGGAACACATGAAATAGGAGTACCTCCACCAACCAACAAGTAAACCAACCAAGACATTACCAAATATGAGGACTTTTTATTTCTATGTGGAAATTATTGATATTTAAAGCTGTGACTTTGGAAAGACTGGGATGTTGCACTGATGGAAGGTACAGGCATGGAAGTAACCATTAGTATCGCTTTGATCTAATGTAATTTACTGGACTCCAATGAACAATTATAATCACATGATTGAACTGAATCCATGCAAGAGACAGACTGTTTGTGTTTGACAAAATGGGTGGAGCTGTGCCCACAGTGTGTCAACATGGCAACAGCGTTTGACACATGGTCAAAACTTTCACAGTAGAATATCAGCCACGTCTCTCAACTAAGCTGACCAAATTTGAGGTTTCTCCAGTGAACCTGCAAGGCAGAGGAAGTAAAAGTCAAATTTCGAACGTCCTGTTGACATTATGACATGTAGATGTATTGAGAGTTGGACTGTTATCATGCCTGAGAAGTTTGGATCAGATCAGACCATGTACCTTTGATTTGGAGCAACTTCCTGTTCATGGCGAGGTCCGCGCACCTCATGCTCGGGCCCTAATAATCCTTATGGAAACAATAGGGCCTTGCACCTCGGTGCATGCGGCCCTGATGCATGCATGCCCCAGGTCCGCGCACCTCGTGCTCGGGCCCTAAAAATAATCCTTACGGAAACAATAGGGCCTTGCCCTTCGGTGCATGTGGCCCTGGTGCATGCATGTCCCAGGGTCCGCGCACCTCGTGCTCGGGCCCTAATAATAATAATAATAATCCTTACGGAAACAAAAGGCCTTGCACCTCGGTGCATGCGGCCCCTGGTGCATGCATGCCCCAGGGTCCGCGCACCTTGTGCTCGGGCCCTAATAATAATCCTCATGGAAACAATAGGGCCTTGCACCTCGGTGCTTGCGGCCCTGGTGCATGCATGCCCAAGGGTCCACGCACCTCGTGCTCAGGCCCTAATAATAATCCTTACGGAAACAATAGGGCCTTGCTCCTCGGTGCATGCGGCCCTGGTGCATGCATGCACCGGGGTCCGTGCACCTTGTGCTCGGGGCCTAATAAACAAGAGAGTGGTTTCCTTTTCACAAAGAGAAACATCTTTATTGCTTATACGGAAACTTGGACACATCTTTTTCCGCCTGTTTCACTGTTTTCACAATGTTTTCACAATGTTATTCTAAACTTCACCGGGATAACTGTTAAAAGTTTTCCCTGTAAAAAAAACAGTAATCAGCTGGCAGCAGGGTTGCCATTATGTTACTGTAAAATTAACATTTATCTACCGTCACTCAAATTTCCAGATTTTTACTGTTATTCAAAAATACAGTATGAGCTATGATTTAGTAGGTTAAAAACACATGAATAGTCACACTATATATAAATAAAGCAACTTTTGTTGACAAAAATAGTTTACAGTCAACCAAAACACTCTTACACACAACTGAAACGCCTCCCTTTTCAACTGAAATGCCTTCCTGTTCAACTGAACTGCTCCCACACACAACTGAAACTCTCACACACAACTGAAATGCTCTCACACTCAACTGAAATGCTCTCTTACACACAACAGAAAAATTGTACGCTGGCATACACAAATTCAGCTATAAGGTCCTGGCACACATGCCAGACTTTTATTTTTCGATTTTTCAGCTGTACTTAACACTATCCTAACACTATTAACGAGGAAATTGCTAGTTGATTTTAATCTAGACATAAGCCTTGTAGGGCTCCAGACAAAAAAAAATCTAGGAGCCAAATGAAATTTTCAGGAGCCAAAAACTCGTTGTCAGAGCACATGTCTAATGTCTCCCTTACATTTTCTTTCCCCTCTATACTGTCTGCCTTTGTCTGCCCTGCATCCCATACTGTGCACAATGTATTCTTTGCACAGTATGTGCCATGTCCAATATGCTTCAATCTCGTTAAATACATAAATGTCCAAAAAATACACTCACACAGTTCTCAAATACAAAACCTTGTATCAAGAATGAATAAATTACAAAAATGAAATGAAAACAAATAAATGATAAACATAATAAAATAAATCATTTTTTAAGACAACTCTGAGTTGCTTTTCACATTTGGCTTACTGTAAAATTATAGAAGAGCTAAAAGGAACAACTGGAACAGGAAGAACTATAACAGGGATTGCCAACCAGTCAAGCATAATGAGCCAAAACCCCCCCACACACCATCGCAAAGAGCAACATGCAACTTACAATAAGAACCTTTGTAAGGTTCATTGATTCCCATAGGATTTTGAGACACTATGGTGGGTGGACATCTGAACCTGTAGGGGGGTCCGGGGTACCCGCTCCCCCGGAAGAAAATTTTGTACATGTCAAAGTGAAATCTTTGATAGCAGTAAACAATTTAATCATAAACACAGGGGTTGTATGGATATGAATGATGATCACCACCATTAATATCCTTACCACCAATGTGTTGTATGGACACAGACGACCCCACCCACATACCATTACAAAAGAAGGGGGAATATGATTCTTTGCTTGAAAACAATAACAGGACAGAGCAATCAATTGTACAATGAACATAAATAGTGAACTTGACACAATTTTGAGTAAAAGTAGCAATTTGTATGAAATTATAAACAGATTATTTCCTGAGGATATTGAAATATATCAGATGAGTTTTCCCCATATTTTTAAGACCATACCTGTGTTATGGTTTTCATTCAATTTCCACTATCATACATGTGTTTTGTGTTCTTCAAATAAATTAAGTTAATTTTAAGACAAATATGTGTGTGTGTGTGTTTATATATATTATTTATAAGGGAAGCAGAGATGCTCCACTGCTGGATACATCTTCTTACTAATCTTGCCAATAATCCAAGATACCGGTCTGTCTGTGTGTCTGCTGTCATATCTTGACAACTGTTCATATTATTAGCCTCACACTTGGCCTATGTGTTGTTTAGGGTCCAAGCAAGTTCAGTTGATCAGAGCAACGGCAGCTGGGACTCATCAAAGTTAGAGATCAGGTGAACAGCTGTTTGTGCAGCAGCAGGGCTTCAGACCTCTGAGGACTGAATCCTTCACAGGGCACTATTCTCTATCTCGTCCATAGGTCTGTCGTGTACACCCCCACGCTGATTCTTTGGTATCAATGAATTTATTGTGTTCATCATACAAGATGTTTTGCAAAGCCTGAAGGAGGGAGTTCTGTATTTCACACATAATGGTCAGGGAATTTTTTTTCAAGTTTTTTGTGTGCGCGCAGCACTCTTTGCTTCTGCGCTTGACCCTAGACACAAACACCATAGATTTTTGGAACCAGCACTTCGCCTCACCATCCGAGAGAAGTTGTCTGACTTACACGATGTGGTTACTGTGCAAGACATGCATGGGACCGCAATGTCGCAAGCGCAGATGCACTGGACACCCAGCACCTGCTGATACCTGCCACCTCTGTGCCAGTGTAGCACGTCTTTTCCGCAGCAGGACTGATCATAAAAGAAAGCGTTCTCCCCTTTCTCCCGAACAATTTGACGTGCGCGTTGTCCTGAGCAGGGATTTAATTCATTTTAGGTTTTCAGAAAAACAGTGTTTCCAAACTTTATTTTCTGTGTAAAGTTGAGCTTCAGTTTTTTTTTTTTTTACCCTTACAGGCCTACAGCGTTTCTTCGACGTTAAGTCAAGTTAAATGTGACCTGTGAATTTAATAACGTTTTTGTGGTTGTAAAAAAAAATTCCTTAAAGGGTAACTGTGACAGTTTTGATTGAGAATAAGCATTACGTGTTGAGAGGACTGTATTGCTGTCCATCGTTATTCCTGCAGAAAGATGAGTTGCGTTCTAAAAATTGATTTACAAGTATGAGTTCTCTATTGGCCCTCGAGGAATTGATGCAATCCCTCGATCTTGGGAATTACTAATCGTGCCCATCCCTAATTATTTCCTTTAATCACTTTCATGAGTATTATATGTTAGATGATATGTAGCCAAAGGTTCAATGAATTACACACAGACACTTGAACTCAGTCATTAATAACATAACAGAACAAAAATAGAAGGCGATGACTGAACTTGAGTGCAGGTATTATAAGCCACGACACTCAGGACACCACTAGGCATGGGCCGGTTTCCGGTTTAAAGGTAAACTATGGCATCAAAAAGCCACGGTTCTGAAACCACTAACATTTCCCAAACCGTCCCGACAGTATGAACTGTCTTTTAATTCCAGTGCGCTGCACTGCTCGGTGTTGTATGACCGAGCGAGTGAGAGAGCGCAGCGGTGAGCCGTTTGTTTGGCTAATGTGCTAATGTGCAGTGCCGGTCGCAGTCTGTCTCACTCTACTAAATGCTGCAGTGCCTTAAGTTTAAAGGAGGCATCTAGGTGCTTCCTGACTACAGTACGGTCTGGACACGGCTGCTCTGGAGAGCTTGATTAGCCGTATCACCGCAGCTGTGCTAATGATGCACCTAGCACTGCTCCACTGAGCCAGTTCTGCTCCACGTCTCGTCTCTGTCCTACAGCTGAGAGACAGAACCACGCTCACCTCTACCAATGTTTACAGATACCTTCACTTAGGAACCAAAAAGTGCAGTGGAATCCCCCAGGTCGCATACTGTGCAGAGGGACAACTGTCTCCAACACGAGCAGTACAGAGCAGTCACACAATCACCATCAACAACACTTAAGAGACTGCATTCATTTTAATTTCATCTTGAAGTGGGGGGTTCTCAAAAAAATAATTCTGTTATGCTCTATATGTTAACATACAATATTTACTAATGTTCCAAATATTCTGTATTTTATTTGGAAATAAAATAAATTATGGTCGTTTTTTTTACCCAGAGATTTTACAATAGCACATTTTATAGGTGTGTGATACCGTGAAACTGCAGTATTTTTGCCCAAGGTTATCATAGGCGCATGCCTAGACATCACACTATGACATCATACACTTTCTCTCAACACCACTAACTCTGACCGACTTCCAGCTTCCCAGTCGTTGTGGTGCCAAGTTCAGGTTCATCTTTATGGAGCAGGCTGACGATGACCGTATCATCAGCAAGTTTCAGGATGTTCCTATACCCATGCTGGCTTCTACAGTCATTGGTGTAAAGAATGTAGAGTAAAGGGGACAGGACACGATCCTGAGGAGAGCCAGTGGAAGAGGAGCGTTGCTCTGACAGACATGTTAAAAATTCTGAAATCAACCCAACAAGGCAGGTCTCTAACTGATTTTGCAACCTGTTTTTTTCAGCCAGTCGACAGACGCAAATTTACAATACATAGAAATAAAAAATAAAATTTATTTTATTTATTTATTTTTATATATTTTTAATATAATGCCAAGCCGAAGTCATTTAAGGTCACTTTCTTAATTCACCTTATTCCTAATTCCTGTATAAAAGATTGTGGATGAAATTTACATTCTTGAAACTGCTTTGTGAAACCTAATCCTCACCCTGACGAACCCTAACCCTAACCCCCCCCCAAAAAAATTACATTTCTGTATTTATGGTAGCAATTGTCATTTTTTGTGTGACAGTTTATGAATGTGACGGAAAAATGTGTGGTAAATAGCAGCGCTGTGTGAATGGGTGAATGTGACTTCCCTGTAAAGCGCAAAACAGGAAAACCGGAAAAAAGAGGCGTCACGCACCATGGCAACGGCGACAGAGCTGGTGTTGGGATCGTTCGATGAAGAAATGGTGGTTTTACGCTTGCTTTCAGAAAAGCGACGTAAAAGAGGAAGGTGGTTTGTTCATCCTTCGAACGACAACAGACACGTTGGGTGCTAATTCAGTGTCCTAGTGAACAGTGTTAATTTAGCTAGTTTAAATTTAGTCTTCTTCTTAAGACGAAAATGCTTATTAGTTTTAGTCACATTTTAGTCATGTCTATCCTTCATAGTTTTATTCTAGTTATAGTCTACAAAAAAATTCATTACATTTTAGTTGATGTAATATCTGGATTCATTACCTTAGTCTTCTTCAAAGAAAATAAGCTCTGATAGCTTGGTGGAAAGTTCACAAAACCATGCACTCAGCAAACACGCCATGTGAATTCACACCACTATTGAACAACCCAGACTTCACCAAGGAAAAAAAAAAAAAAAATCTCAAACATTGGAAAAACAAAGGTATCACACAACTCAACATATAATCCGTAATACAGCCTTCACTCCCTCTCAGGAACTAACACATAGGTACAAAATAAATAATAAATATTTTGTTCAATATCTACAACTCAAAACAGCAATAAACACACAATTGATTTAAAGCAAGATAATCTTCAAACATCTACAATAGCAATAGAAATAATGAAGACCACAACAACCAAAAACACTCTCTCCAAACTCTACAAGCTCATCACAACTGACTCAACAATTTCCTACCCCATCGAGGCCAGGAGGCCGGGCACTGACGCTCTAAGCTCTGGAGTCAGCTTGAGAGACTTTAGGGATTTCATAACTGAGCTATGACCCTAACTGTGAATTTCTCATGTTTTCATATAACACATGATGATGATGATGATGATGATGATGGTGGCCAAATAATGAGTTTTTAGGTAAAATATAGGTCGTGCAGGAGTGTGGTGTGGCCTGGCTGCACGGGAACATTGGGTGCAGGGTAGTGAATACCATATTTCTCTCATTGTGGACAATATGTAAAGAAGAGAAGATTTCAGTAATTACGAGGACTGTTTGTGAAAATGAAAAGTATAGATGAGAAAAAGCATGAACCAACAGACTCCGAGCATATTTACATCCTGATGTGACCATGGGGGATGTAATGACTTTTTAATTGGCACTTTACTGAGTTGAAGCCTGTCAGTAGCACGTCCATTATCCCTTGGTGTGTTTGTGTTGTTGTGTATATTCCAGAGGGATGTGGGCATCTCACTAAGCGACTGCTAATCATAAATCCGTTCCAGAGAGGACTGTAAATCACTGTCTTGCCATTTGTTCCCTGGGACTAAATGTTCCTGATGACAAAAGAGCTATTTGTAAAAGCAAGCACCACGCTGAGCCATGTGCTTGTTTACGCTGTCAAAATGGTGAGCTAACATCGACCAAGACAGTGTAAAAACCCAGTTTAATCCAACAACTATTCAATCCCTTTCGCTAATTAATTACCTGATGTTTCAACATACATGGGGGGTTCATCTTCTACAGTGCTGGCTGCAGGGTTTGCTTACTTTTGCCTGTGGCTCCTGCAGGGTATTTGGCATCTTTCAGGTAATCAACCATGATACAATAGGGCTGCAACCAAATATTATTATCATTATTGAATAATCTGTGGATTATTTTCTTGATTAATCGATTAGTTGTTTTTTCCGTAAAATTGTGAAAATTTCGATCACGTTTCCCAAACCCCAAGATGATGTTTTGTTTTGTCCACACAACAAATATATTTAGTTTACTACATAGAAGAGCAAAGAAGCCAGAAAATCTTTACATTTAAGAAGCTGAAATCATTGAATTTTTCCTTTTTTTAATAAAAACTACCTGAACCTATAAATCGATTATTAAAAGAGTTGGCGATTACTAATCAATTAACCAATCAACTGTTGCAACTCTAATACACACATCACTTTTTATTTATACCATGTGTTTGACAAGGTGGTTCCCCTGGCCACCTTTGCATTTCAGTTAACAAATATTACTGTGAGAGTCGTCTGCCTTAACTTCTCAAAAGCATGACCACACTTGTGATTGCGTTTGGCTCACCATTGTCCTGACTCAGTGTAGTCATGTTAATCTTTTCTTCTTCTACTACTAATTTTTGTATTTAATGGCATTAGGCAAACAGTTTTTGGTGATGTATCACTACCCATTTAGCTGGAGTGTGGACTGTTAGTCTAGTAGTTCTCTTTTTCTCTGTACACTCAGATACGTTCTTAAGTACTGGAATTTGGCACCGTTAAGCTGTGTCCACCACAGAAACTTACCTCATGTTTACAGAAACTCTTTTTTGGTATTGAGGAAAGCGTTAATTTCTTCAAAACCGCGAGCAGCACCGCTTACATCAGAGCTTATCGATACTATGGTCTTTCATAGTTTAGCCCGGGGGACTGTTTAATACCGGGTTTCAGTACCCATCCCTAGACCTAAGAGAGATGCGTCATCATCCTTCACCTAACTAAATGCCTGCTCTGTAGTAAGCTAATTTGAACTACTAAATGACAAAGTAATGTAGCCTAGTGCCGTTAACCAACTGAATTCCGTAGTGCATACAGTGTTTCTTTTGGGATTTTGAGAGACTATGGGAGGTGGATGTCAGACCCTGTATGGGGTGAAGGGTCAGGCTCCCCTGGGAAAATTTTTTGTACATTTTAAAGTTAAATCCATCAATCTGGTGAACTTTGATAGCAATTAAGGAGGCTAGATCTATGAAGGACTTCATGCTCTTGTAAACAATTGTGGCTGAGGTAAATAATTTAATCATAAACACGTAGGTTGTATGTAGGGATGAACGATTAATCGCTTTCAAATCTAAAAATCGAGATTTTGAGTGCGATTTGCAAATTGTACAGGCTGCGATTTAGAATACATAATGCAGTGCATCTGACCCAGGGTTTATACTTTGCCAGTGTGACAGTTATGCTCACCATTTAGCAATGCCGTGCTGCACACACACTTGTCATTCTCACCAATCAGAAGTTGCCCAAGGCGACTGCGTATACGCCCACCAACAACACATGGGTGAAATCAAAGAATAACATTGGATTAGCGGAGTGGCCTCCGCGGAGCCAGAAGCAACCTTTCACAATTTAGTCCTGAAGAAGAGCCGCAAATTCGTTGATACAGGAGTATTTCGGGTTTGAGCCGACAGATGTGCAACAAAAGAAGGTATAGGGCAAAGCATTCAGTCGCTACATCCCGAGGCCACACCACCCGTATCAGCGCTTGACACAGCACCACAGGCAGCTACATGGTTGTACGGCCAACAAGTGTAGTGTACAGCCAACAAGTCAGTGAAAGTTGTGACTCCCCGTCTGTCAAACACAGCACCACACAAGAGTCGTTTTTGCCTGTTACTCCGTATGAAAATGTCTCACGGAGGCACTGTGAGGTAAAGAACACATGACTATTCCCTCGTTAAAGAGACAGACTGCTAACAGAGAGAGAGCTAAAGGCGTGCGTGCCTACATGAATGCAAATTAAAATCGCAATATCTGTCAGAAAAAATTGCAATTATATATTTTCCCCAAATCCTTCAGCCCTAGTTGTATGGATATGAATGATGATCACCACCATAAATATCCTTACAAACCTGTGTTGTAGGGACACTGACAGGTACTTTCCACTATCATACATATGTTTTGTGTTCTTCAAAGAAATTAAGTTAATTTTCAGACATACAGTACATACAGACGTGGACAAAATTGTTGGTACCCTTCCGTTAAAGAAGGAAAAACCAACAATGGTCACTGAAATAACTTGAAACTGATAAAAGTTATAATAAATGAAAATTAACTGAAAATTAACTAATGAAAATCAGACATTGCTTTTGAATTGTGGTTCAACAGAATCATTTTAAAAAACAAACTAAACTAACTTTCTTTCTTTAACGGAAGGGTACCAACAATTTTGTCCTTGTCTGTATATATAGTATATATATTATATATAAGGGCAGCAAAGAGGCTACTCTCCACTTCTTCTTACTAATCTTTCTAATTATTCAAGAAATATGTTTTGTCAGTCAATCAGTCAGCCATATCTCAAGAACCGTTCATTGGAAACTATACTCGTGCGAATAATAAGCATTCATTCGGTGTGAAAGCACCTTTAGAGATCATTTATGTAGCTATGTTAAGTTTAAAAATATATTTTGGATTGTTATTTGTTTATGGCGTGACATATTAGTCTATGGCGCAACAAATTAAACTATCGCGAGCCGCCGCAGTATAGTCAATGTATGGGAAACACGACATGCACTGAGGCGGAGACTGCCGTCACTAAAGCATTGGTTGAAATAACTGATTGGTTGGATTCAAATGTTTTTTTGACGTGGTGGCTAAGTTTTTGCCGCGGCGAAATGTCACCAGCGGAAACACTGTTTTGTTTCTTTTGTCTGTTTGACCATCCATGAAACATCCTTAAACAAACAAATGATGTAATGCCAAGTGCAATAGACCTCCGCTATCTCCTCTTGAGACAAAGTGACTTTCCTGGAGCCAAGCAGCTTAACCTCACAGCAAGCAGAACGATATAATCAAATAATGTTGTTTAGTCAAACTCCTGTGTTTTTATTGGACTGCATGAACTACGCTTGTACTTCATGACTTCAGCCAATGAGACAGAGGAACCAGAGTAGAGGCCAGTCGCTCATTTCACTGATTGTGTCCTCTCTCTTTTTTTAAATTTAAAGTCACCTACATTCATCTTGGGCTTCCCAGACAAGCAGAGCAGTGTGCAGAATCTAAATCACTGCTTGACCATTTCAGTGACATTCACTCACCATCTCTTACCTTTTTTTTTTATCCCCCTCTCTAATGCCCTCCACTTTCTCCATGATGCTCCAGATCTTAAGGATGTTAAGGTGGGGATGAGTGCTTTACTGCGTGGTGAGCTGCTTTTGATGTTCAAATCCTGCAAAGGGAAGCTGTGAAAAAGTGAGAAAAAAAGTTGATTATCCATGTTTCACTTCCATATTGTGCTTGGCTTTGAAAGGAACATTTGGAAACAAGGATGTTTGTAATAAAGGAGCTTTAACCTTTGTTGATATCTTCAACAATACAAAAGAGCTTTGACTCTAATCTTTGTGATCCAAATTTGTTAAAAAATGAAAACAACAAAATGACAACAACAACAACAACAACAGCATATTTCCCCAAAAGTGCAAGAATCATGCAAGTACATAAACATTTACCAAGTAGGCAAAACGGCTTCATGTGCTCAATTTTATAATTTTTTTTCTATTTTAATCATTCATGGACTAAGGTGTAGTCTAAATAGTTTCTGCTGTCCTGAGGTTAGTGGGGGGGCTTGTTCCACCATTGAACCAGAGCAGTAACCAGACTGATTTAGTTGAGCATTGGCTGCCTACCCCTAGCGGTTAGGGGGTAGCAGAGTGGAGTGGACGTGCTTGGGTGTAAGGTTTGACCATGTTCTGGACGTAGGAAGTGCCTGAGCTATTAGCAGCAGTAGGCGTTCTCATCTTGACTTTGGCCTGCATCTCACTCTGCTCTTTGCTAATCACATGTATTAAAATGAAAGGATCTTGCTGCTCTCCTGTGGTTTGGTTTTTGATTGTTTGATGGTTTGTTGCTGAGGTTGTAGCTCAGCATCCTTGTGAAATCATTTTGTTTTATAAAACTTAAGTTACTTTAATTATCTTAACTGAGAGAGCAGAGTCTACTTGGTTTTCTACCGGATGTGATGAATTCTGGCCAGGCAGACAGTACTTAACCTGGGCAGGCGTCTCTTATTTTTCTCTCCTTGATTCGAATTATGTTTGAAATTCTAAAACTTATACTAAATCAATGCATTTGAAATTTTCTTCTACAACAATGTATTTAATTTAATCAATGGTAAAAGGTTCCATGAGTCATTCGAGTTCACCTTGTCCTGCAGACTTGCTTCTGTCTCATTAATGAGCTGTCCCCTGTCCTTCTCCCCCTCTCCTTCCATCCAAGACAGACTGAATTAATAAGCAGAGTGAGAAAGAGCAAAGACTGTGAAAACAGAAAAGTAAGGTTAATGACAGAAGGGCCAAAGAGAGACAGTAGAGGGGAGAACAATACATGGTAATGGAGTGAGCAGAGGCTGATGGGAGTGTTTTGATGAAGAGAGTATCCAAAGAGACAATGGACTGATCTGGGGTGGAGGCCAAATTATACACACACAAACACACATGAGGCCGATCAATAATCAAATCAAATCACACCAAAAACCTGCCTAAACCCGCTAACACCTTAAAGGGCCAGACTTGGCTTGTAACACTGTGCTCAGTTTGTATATTTTGAAAGAGTGACAAAAGTACAAGATATAAGGTAATGTTGACCACCGTCTCACCGGCTTCCATGTTGGCTGCTTTTTGTTGTTTACTACACTGTTCTTCTTCTTTGTTTTATAGCGCGCACCGCTCTTTACCGCCAACTATGACTGCCATCTATCACTTAACTTTTTTCCAGCTGCCGATGATCAGACCCTGGTTTGCTCGCAGTGTGAGCAAACCAGGTGGCCAAAAGGTTAAAAAACCTGGGTCTACACCAGGTGGCCAAAAGGTTAAAAAACCTGGGTCTACACTGTAATTTTGGTGTGAAAGTGGTATAAGGAGGTGGTTTAAGACGCATGTGTCCACATTCTAATAGCAGTGAAAACGGGTATGTGACTTTCGTGACATTAGGGACCCCCTACTCAACTGACGCCCTCAGTGAGCATAAGTAAAAAGAATTTGACAGATCACGCATGTGATCTGCGGGTTAATTGCATTTTTCTTTTTTTACCATAATGCGTAAAATACCGTTTTCATATTCTATTTACTGACGTTACTTTTACTTTTACTGTTACTTTTTAAAGAAGCGTAATAATTCCCCAAATGTTGATGCAGAGAACTGCAGTGAAAATGTAATTATCGTGAGATGTTGAAGGACCAAAATTAACATGCCTGTGTTCACGTGAACAAGGCATGTTAACAGCAGTAGAAGCGGATCGTAGTCATGGCTACTGGAGGAGCGGAAGACCTGGAGAAGTCATCCGCACCATTTAAGTCTAATTATTTTGTTAAACACAACAACGCATTTGGTCTTTTGCAAACAGAAATGATGTTGATTTACATACAGAGCGGGTAAGTGAAATCAGATGACAAGTGGTCACTGAAGACGCATGTGGAGGCACATTCTGCTGCCAGGTAAGAACAGACGAACTGAGAGCTGTCCACTTGTGATCGGATCACTCAGGTCGGATCTTACTGCCAGGTGAAAACGGGGTCTAAGTTACAGGTCAACATTCAGGCTGTAGTCTCATACAGAGTGTTAGAAAAATAAGCCACACAAGGTTGCAGTGGACTTAAATATGGATTAGCTCCGCCAAGGAGCTTATGTTTTCATCGTTTTTTTTGTCAGTTTGTTAGTTTGCAGGATTACACAAAAACGACTTTAGTGATGTCCATTCAATTTCGTGGAGGGTTGGGGCATGACCCAAAGAAGAACCCTTGAACTGAACCATGCAATATATGGCGAGGGGTGATATACAAAGGCTATACTGATAGTTTTGCCAAAAAATTCTTAGCGTTTTAATAGAAAAAAATTGTAAATACAATAACTTACTTATGATGATAATAATTGTAGTGTGCTCTGACAGTCCTGGGCCCTTGGAATCGTCCTATCCCCCTGGGTGTTGGCCATGGAGGAGGTTTGCCCTTTGAAAATCAGGCTTAAAATCGTGTAGTGTTAACTCAGCATTATGTGTTGGTTTATGTAGTCTTACATACAGTAGTTCTAAAGATTGACTTCTGACCCTGTCAGATTGCAAATGTGTTGATAGTTGTTCCAAATGGCTGCACATGAAAGTGGAGTGAGAAACGGCCATCATGTCACATGATATTCGTTAAAAATGGTGATAATGCCGTATATTTTTATTCATTCTCTTCTGAAAGAACATTTGGTTGTTCACATTTCAGGAGCCACAAATAGCTGTGTAACAAATGGAAGGGGAGAAAAGAAAGCTGGAGAGGGAAATATAATTTTTGGCTCTTCTGCACAGCCAACCATTCACGGGTGAAGTGGGTGTGAATGTCAGATCGTTGGTTTTGGAAAGTTACAGGAAATGGTGGACACAAACACTCCACAGTATAAATCTTGATTTAGATGACCAGGATGCCAGAACACTGACATTTTTTTTTTACATTCCAGCAGACATCATATCAACAAAACACAATATAACTTAAAATAAATAAATGAGAACAAAATAAATCTCCTGCAAATAATTTCTCGTGCGCGCTGCTTTTTCCCTCATCATCATTACTTGGTACACAATATCTACAGTCGTGGTGCAGTACAGGGGTTCAGAGTTTGCCTGACTAACACGTGTGTTCTCTGACATTTCCAATGCTTCCACACTGCCAACATGTTGTTGCTTGCACATCATTCCATGCTCGCAGCTTTTTGATCGCATCATTAAAAAATTGATTCGGTCATTTCACTTCTAACAATTTCAGTGACCGTACATGCGGTGCATCCCTACTTAAAAGCAAACTATCAATCATGTTTCACAACTACTTGAATGTTGCAGACAAGATTGGGAGCTTGTAGGGGAAATTAAAGAGGGGTGTGTTAACCTTCGTACTGCAGTGGGCTGCTCAGGCTCCATAATGACTTTGCCGATGTGCCGTTTCTTAAATATTCACAAGAGAACAGGACGGCAAACAGTTGGCCTGTTTGTGCAAATGCGCTGAAGGAAGCTGATTGTTTGGCTTCAGTTGAGGAGTTTTAATTGTACTTACAGAGGTCAGAGACGCAGACTCACTGCTGTGCAGGCTTAACGAAGATGTTTTGGGATTGGAGCAGCACTATTGTGTGACTGTGTGTTTGTGCTAACATGGTGATCAATGTTTTGCTGTGTGTGCGCGCGCGCGTAATTACTGGTCTCTAGTTTACTACCAGCTTGTGACCCAACTCTTTCAAAGCCTGCAGATCCAGAGCAACGTCGACCAGAAGCCTGTGAAACTACACTTGGTCATCCTCGTCTGCTTTTTACTTAATTTGTCAAGATCATCGAGAGCATTCATGAGGTGCCACCACCCTGTTTTTCTGTTATGTGGCAGTTTACAGGTGAACCCAGGTGCGGAGAGAGACAGGTTGGCAACAGGTTATGTTCATCCTGAAACTAAAAAAGGTCAGTATTTGTACAACTTGAACTTATTTTTAAAAATGTAACAGCTGAGGGGGCACCAACGCATCTCTCGCTCCCCCTTTCAGTAAAAGTGTCAAATACAGAAATACTATTATACTAATATATAAATTTAAAGACATTAAAATATTCTTGATGAATCCGTCCACATTATAATAGATAGATAGCTAGATAGATAATTACTTTATTTATCCCAAGCTGGGAAATTCCAGTGTAACAGCAACACGTTTCATATTCGACAAAAAATCTGTTCCTTGGTTGCACTGGTGCGCCTGACATTTAGCTGATCTGTCTATGTGTAGAGCTATGTATTTTTTCCACCAGCATAAAGTGAAGAAGAATACCACGGTCTGAGCTAATCAGATGCATAGAAAGGTGGGCATTCGTCTCTGATACTGGTATTCTTATTCGCTAAATGTTGGTATATGGGGATGGGTATTGAAATCTGGTATTAAACGGGTCCCGGGGAAATATTATGAAAGACTGTAGAATCGATAAGCTCCCACGTTATCGGTGCTGCAAGAGTTAGCAGCGTTTGAGCATTAGCACCACTGCCCAATAGCAGCGTTGGTGTCAGGGGTGTCGGGAAAACAGTACTCAGGCGCAGACTGGAGTTGGTGAAAAAGAATGTTATTTATTTGCAGCAGTGAGTGTGAGCCGGCAGTGGGGAAGTGCTGGGTCCGGAAATGGCTGGTGCTGGCAAACGCTGACTGGGCTGTGTTCCTCTGTGCCGCTGTTGCTGGAAGTTCCAGTGCGTGGAGTGGATCGGCAGCAGTTGATTCCAAAAAGAAGTTATTCCTGGGAACACAGATCCTCCAGTTAGAATGCGTAAAGAACAGAGCAGACAGGTAACGACTAAACAGGAAATTAGACTCGGTACGAGTCTCGAAAAGCTGGCGATATGTCATACTCAGGGTACGTAACAATCCGGCAGGGAGAGGAAAGTCACGCTGGTATTTAACAGCAGGGAATGAAGCAGGATGAGTAGCAGGTGCGTTGAAAGGAGTTGCTGCCAGGTGTAGGGAAATCAGCAGGAGGGCGTGTCACACTCAGTGGAACCTGCAGGTGGAAAAACACCAGACACACGTGACTGTCACCGTGCAGAAGTTACGGCAGGCGGGGGTGTGACAGTTGGAGTGGTGGCAGCACCGGCGCCAGCTCCCACTGCCCTTCACACGCAGACCTTCTCTGTGTGGCGATGGGTGGACCTAAATTATGTGTTGGTGCACTCAAATGAAAAAGTTAGGCTCACCGGTGCAACTAATGTAAAAAGTTAGTCTGGAGCCCTGTAATGACAGCCAAGCTGAATCTGTCCATTGGAGAAGGAGCTCCGCTGTCTGTCCAGTGTGTGGTGGAGAGGATGGTCCGAGTTATCCTTGGTGGATAACAGTTTGTTCATTGTCCTCCTCTCCACCACAGCTTCAAAGGTGTCCAGCCTTATTGATCAGTTTGTTCAGTCTGTTCGTTTCGCTGGCTCTGATGCTGCTCCCCCAGCAGACCACGGAGAAGAAAAGTACGCTGCCAACAACAGACTGATTCCAACTTCCTGCTGCACACAGGATCGAAGCTTCCTCAGGAAGTAGAGTGTGCTCATCCCCTTCTTGTACACAGCCAGGCTGTTGGTCTTCCAGTTCAGTTTGTTATCGATGTTGACTCCCAGGCACTTGTAGTCCTCCACTGTCTCCACTTCCCCCAGAATGAAAAGGGGCTGCGAAGCTGTTCTTTCCCTCCTGAATTAGATCACCATCCCTCTGGTCTTGTCCGCATTCAGCAGCAGATGATTTTCTCCTGCACACTCAAACCTGTCCACCAGCGCTCCCTACTCTCCCTCCTGTCCATCAATTATACACCCGACCACTGCGGAGTCATTAGAAAACTTCTTCAAGTGGCACAACTCAGAGTTGTACTGAAAGTTTGTGGTATATACGGTGAACAGGAAAGGAGACAGCACAGTCCCCTGTGGAGCTCCTGTACCACTCACCACCATGTCAGACAGAACAGGGCCCAGTCGCACAAACTGTGGCCTGCCTGTCAGGTAGTCAGTGATCCAGGAGACACAGAGCAATGACTAGTATTAGGTGGATAAGAGTGAACGGGACACAGACAAACGCAAGCGTGCATTTGCCTGCGATGGGGTAAGATAAAATACAGGGGAGTTGTGGAGCTGTAAACAGACAATCCAAACAGTTTTTTCCTCTCAAGGTTTTCAGATAAAAAAAACACTGTTTTTCTTTGTGCTGTGACTGAACCACATCAGCTAAATGAAATGCTGCTGAGAAAAGCCACAGTTTTCCTTTTAATTAGGTCTTGTAGATTTTGGGACAATCATGTTCAAAAATTGCTCAGTCCTCCATAACCACTTGGTTTTGGATGTTTGTTTGTTTTTTGCTATTGCTGTCATTTGTTGGATATAGTGGCATTTTATTTACCAGCTGTACAACAAATATATGCATATAACTTGAAATAAGAAAATATACAATTCTTATACATAAAATGTAATAAATGTACATCTTTTCTGCATTATAAACATATATGTAAACATTGTATATATCATTGCAAACATCTAAAAATAAATTCTAAGTTAATGATTTCTATCAACCAACCAGTCAGTCCGGCTCCAGTAAATGTGTGATACTTAGGGGTGTAACGATTCACAAAATGCCAGAGAAATTACCTTGATTTTTTATTTTTACATTCATTGAAACTAACATAATAACAATACAGGGGGGGCAGCCTGTCAGAACACTGGGAGGTGATGTGTGTTTGAGGTTGTGACACACAAACAATAACTCCTCAGCCCTCACCCAGCTTATCAGTGTCTGGGCAGCTGTGTACCTGACGCTGTGGGATCTAATTGATCCCATTACCAACAATGCTGAACCAGTGCACAGTCCTCAGAGCTGCCTACGCTGGTGTTAAAGGGGCAGCTGGATGGGATGCTAAGTACACTTTATCACTTGGATCTTTTAAAGGGACACTTCTCTAAACTATATGGGATGAAGTGGATCACAATCCTTATTAAATCCATAGTAAATGGTAAATGGATTGTATTTATACTTTTATTTTTATTTGCTTTGTTTCTTCTTCTTATTAGGCCCGAGCCCCGACCAGCAGGAGGCTGGCGAAGGCCCTCTTGTATTTGCTTCGTTTCTTCTTCTTATTAGGGCCCAAGCGCCGACCAGCAGGAGACTGTGCAAAGGCCTTCTTGTATTTGCTCCGTTTATTAGTCCCGAGCGTCGACCAGCAGGAGGCTGGTGAAGGCCCTCTTGTTTAGGTATCGTTTCTTATTATTAAATTTCGGAGCGCTGACAGACGTTTTCTTCATCAGCTCACTGTAAACCTGTGGCTTGTAAAACAGGAAGGTGAGAGAAATAAAAATATTCTCTCTTACACACAGAGATATTTATATTGACTACATTTGCATTTTAAGCAGTTTATGAAATATGCTCCTCAGTGTTTTACTGCTTCTTTGTCAGCTCTGTATGTTGTGCAACAAGCCTGGCTCTATAAGCAACACACACCCTCATCTTTTAAAGGCCAACTGTGGAAAAGCAGAATTAGCCGCATGGGACCACAAAGAGGCTCTTTGTGTGGCAGTGTGTTTTACATGAGCGCGCACACACACACACACACACACACACACACACACACACACACACACACACACACACACAGCAGTCATACTAACATTTACCCTTCACTCTCTGCACGGCCCTTTTCATTGCTCGGGCAGGCACAGAAAGGTGCCTTTATATATGGTCACTTCAGAAAGTTGAGACGCCTTCAACTCTGCACTTCTTTGTGTTGTAGGTATTATAAAATTAATAAGATTCCCATTCCCAAATTTTCAGTCAATATACCCTGAAGTGTACTGAAAGTGAAGACTTTCTTCCAAATATCAAACCTTTTTACCTTTGCCAAGGATATTCCCCCTGTCCGTTTGTTTCTCAGTTTGTCATTATGCAAAAACTACTGAACAGATTTTCACCAAATTGGTGGAAGTATGGGGACATGGACTCCACTCTAGTTTGCAAAAGTTTTCAGTGTCTGTACTGTGACACAGACTGTGTTTCCTTGCATCCTGATTGCTTTAATTATCCTTGTCTGTAGAACCTTACTGGAGTCAGAGAGTGTACTGTATAAGGTCCAACAATTCACACTGCGTGTCAGGACAAAAGCCTTGAAGTCAAAGAAACTCTCTGTACCTTTGTGATAAAAACCTTTGTGATAAAACTGTGGCGAGGTTAGGATCAGGGCAAACATATCAAGCAAAATCTTTGACTGTTCCCAGGAGCACAGTGGCCTCAATAACTGTGAAACAAAAGAAGTTTGGAACAAGGACTCTTGGTGTTAAGGCCAAGCTGACAGTCAGGAGGTGAGCAAGAATCCAATGGTCTCTCTGAAGTCTTCTGCAGAGATGGGAGAATCTTTCTTAAATCTTTAAGGACGGCCATCTCAGGAGCAATCAGACATGTATAGTACAGAGGCTAAATAGAGTAATGCTCACCTTGAGTTTGCCTTTGGGTAGAACTCCAAATACTATGTCTGGTGAAGACCAGGCACTGCTAAACATCTAGCTAATACCATCCCTATGGTAACCCATGGTGATGACAGCATCTTGCTATGGGGGTAGTTCTCAGGGATACAGGGATACCCATCAGAATTGAGGGAGAATTGAATGCAGCCAGGCTTTGACGAAAACCTGCTCCACAATGCATAAGACCTGATATGCTGGTGATGGGCTGGCACACAGCTAAGACAACACTGTTGTGTATTCAGGACAAGTCCTTGAGTGAACCAGCCAAAGCTCACCCTTAAACCCTACAGAGCATCTTTGGCTAGACCTAGAGATGGCAGTTCCCAAACACTTCCCATCCAATCTGACAGAGCTTAAGGAAATTCAGGTGTGCAAAGCTTGTAAAGACTAACGTTGTATTGTATGTGAGTGTTGAGAGGTGAGCATGTCAGTTTGGAGTCAATTTTCAGAACAGGGGTTGGGGGTAAACCTGTACTGAGCTCTGTCTCTTATTGCTCATCTTGTTTCCAGAATGTCAGCATGTCCAGTTCCCTTTTTTTTCACCATGTAAGAAAAAAAGGTAACGTTAGTGCAAAAGCTAATTGAGTAAATTATATTATGCTTATTTTTAGGTGCATATCTTTATTACAGTGGTCTCCTTGAAAATATTGACATGCTTTAATGTTTGTACAATATTTTTTTTCACCCTGTCCAATTAGGTACTGGAACTAAATTTGACTGTTCTCTGCCTTATCAAATTCACTCAAGGTGAATTTCCTAACCTTCAAAGCAACTTGCTCATGTTTGGAAAAACAACCAAAGTGTCCATGTTTCACACAGTAAATCTCTTCTATTCATCTGGGAAAAAAAAACTGTCACTCATTTCTTTTAATTCATTCTTTAAAATGTTTGTTATTGTTATTTTAAACATTATATACTGTATATAGTGAGCTCTGACACACTCACTATTTACTGCATTACATCAAGACTTTTATAAAGAAAGTAATACAGAGGATGCTTAAGACTAAACATAATAATACATTTAAAACTGTCACTCAAAAGAGTGACTTCCTCCGCCAAGGCAAAAGAGCCCCTTAAATTTAATAATGCCTCATAGTTGAGCTAACAAAACTTTGCAAATCATGAAATCATAATCTTCATTGTGGAAGAATGATAGTTGGATTCAAAATACAAACCAGCATTTATTCACAACAAGAAAACATATTAATGAAACCATTGATACATGCAAACTGTTGATTCCCTACTGAATCCACATGATATGAATCCACTGATCTCAGCTACACATAGGAGTTACATTTTTATAGCCCTATATGTTACTGTGCAGCTGATACCAACCTACCCCCCATAAAGCCACATTTAAATTCACTGCATGTTGATTTTTAATTTAATCTGCACCAAATTGCACAGACTCAGTCCCCTAAACATGCCAGATTCTTTTTTTTCATTAGATCCATACATCTTTCCCTCAGATATTGTGAAATGTCAAAAATGTCAAATTTTGATAGATCTGTTTTTTTTTATTAAATGATTGCATTTGGTGGTAAGGCTGTGGCAAAAAAAGAGAGCTGTTCTGTTTCAAATGGCATGAAACAGTTGCTTCAATCAAGCACTCCAGGGATGGATTAATACTCTGTGAACGACCATGACCTGACAAAATGAGATTTGATGTATTCTGCCTGAAACAAACTTACAAAAAACGAACTTGTTTGTTGAAGGCCTTTCACTATGAACCGGGCCACAGCAGAACACAGCATTAATCAGGTCGTTATGGTAGAGTGTTGATGGAAGTCGGTTTGAGAAAAGGGCATAGGGCAGCCTGCAAAGAGTTTGCCAAACAATATTGAAAGGACTCTGAGATCATAAGGAAACAGATTCTCTGGTCTGATGAAGACAAAAAATCAGACCCTTTGGGCAGAACTTCTGGGCACACTCAAAACTTTAGAAAGGGGTTTATACCCTCCTCTACCCCTTATACCTCATCACAATTTAATCACATATCTACAGAGAGTTTTTTGACGTCATAATTTCTTTCTTATCCTGACATGCAGTGTGAATAGTGGGACTATACAAACTAGTGTGTATCTTTCTAAACTATATCAATTCAGATTGGTATAGGTGGACTCCAGTCAGGTTCTAGAGACATGAAAGATAGTTAAAGCGAACAGAATGCGGCTGAACACAGTTTGTCTCACAGTAAAGCCTCTGAATACTTAAGATGAATTTGCTTGAAATTCTGAAAATATTTTTTCACTTTCCAGTCATTATGGGTTACTGAATTCTCCGATTTTTAGACAGAATCACAAAAATGATCAAATTGTGAATTTTTCAGTAACGTGTCTGATTGTCAGCTGCGGGCCAGCTGCGGGCAACAGCATGCATCAAACACAGCGCTTGTCAAATCAGTGTTAGTCTTGACATTTGGGCTCAACCATATCATACCGTCCATGAACATACCACTTAATTTTTTTAGTTGATAAAAAAATGTGATATCGCAATATCAATGATATAGCGATGCAATGACGTATTATGCATTTAAGTTCCTAGCGAGCATGAGCTTAACAATAACACAAGCCCAAAGATGTCTGAGAACAATAGGATCGCGCCAGTGACAGCAAACAAAGCCACATGTTGCAAAGACGTAACCATAATTGCCAGGCCAAGGAGGTTTTTATTCATATGCCAGGACATCTGTCTAGGTCACGCATCAACGTAACGCCGCCTGTGTTTTGACACAAGCTAGTGCTTAGCATTCATGGCTAACGTCAGAGCAACAGAGAGAAACATGGACCGCGATGAACAGTCAAAAGTCTGGCTGTACTTTTAACAGAGAAAGCGACGACAAGGCAAAGTGAAATAAATATGGGTTTTTTATCAGCACCTGATATCGGGTCGCACCTCAAATCTGGATGAACATTTAAGTCAGCGTGACATTGATTTGGAGCAATGCACAGTGCTCATCTGCCCTTGCTGCAAAAAAAATCAGTAGAGGAAACACTGGTAATCCAAAATACGATGCAAGGCATCTGTTATTAAAGTTTTAAAGCATTTGTAGTCTATTTTCATAAGCAGTGAGTGTTTATATTTTGACTGAAGGTTGGTTTGGATTGCTGCTGTTTTGTTTACATTTGTACTGAAAATGTAGCGTCAATTTTATTTGGTGATAATATTGTACAGTAGCTTGATAGTTTGAAAACAAGAAAACGGACTGGAAAATGTCCCTCCTTTTGTTTGCACTAGTAAATGCTGCTGCCTGCAAGCTGCAATCACCAAAAAGTGTTGTTCAGTATTGTTTTTTATCTCTATAACTTCATAAATATCGTTATCACAAATTTCCTTGAAATATCGTGATATAATTTTGAGGCAAATCACCCACCCCTACTTGACATTTATACTCACTGACCCATTTGTTGTATGACACGATGAATGCCTTTGAGGAGAGTCTATCAGAAAGTGTGCAGTGTTATCCGCAGGTCTACATTTCATCGTATCAAGGCCTGTACCGTACATGAGAGAACACAGAAGCAGTGTGATGCAGCTAGAATTCTCTGACAGCCGGCCTTCTGCCTTTGAGTGTAGCCATTTGGAACAGATAGAAACAATTTGATGAATGCCTTTGAGGAGAGTCTATCAGAAAGTGTGCAGTGTTATCCGCAGGTCTACATTTCATCGTATCAAGGCCTGTACTGTACATGAGAGAACACAGAGGCAGTGTGATGCAGCTAGAATTCTCTGACAGCCGGCCTTCTGCCTTTGAGTGTAGCCATTTGGAACAGATAGAAAAAATGCCTCGGAATCAGATAACATGTCTAATGACACATACTAAGGCCTTAATAGACTACATTAAAGCTGCCAGTGATGCTGCATTATTTTGCATCTACATGCCAGCATTTAGGCACCTCTCAGTTCGGGCTTGATCCTGACTTTAAAATTCTTCAGTACAAAAACTTGCTTCTTTCAACATACTGGTCTTGACTTGACATGGTGCTTTTATTTGTGGCTCTTCAGAAGTACAGTGCCAGTGACTCTAAATAGAAACATACATCGGAGACTCTGATGACTTCATGAATCAAAGTCAAACGTTGTTGTGCTCATGCTTAACTTTTCATCCATTAAACACTACAACTCAGCATCTCATGTATCAGAAGTTCCTACGTTCTCAGCCCCCCACTGACCACATTGTCATCCATTTGTTCTCTGTATTTCCATCCGTGTTCTAAGGCAACTGGATAGCTCCCTTCGACAGCTGCTTTTCGGAGCTTTTACTGCTGTTCATCGAGCTGGTGAGATTGAGGCGACAGGAAAAAATAGCTCATGTCCTTCCTACTTTTCCTCTCTTTCAGAGGAGTTTGTGCATTCTTTGGGTGAATGTGTGCATAGTTCTCTCCACCATAATGAGCATGTGAAAAAAACAGGCTGTAATTTGCCTGCGAGGCATTGTCCGCGCACAGGCTCTCCTAAGAGCAATAACGTCAAAAATAAAATTTGCTTTAACTGTGTGCTTGCTAGCTGGCCTGTTTTCTGATTTAAATGTCATCATCTGCTCAAGTGGGAGGTTTTCCTCCCCCCTGGAAAATATGTCATGTAGTGAATTTTAGTGTGGCTAGAAATAAAGTGAAGTAATTCACAGTATGTAAGGCTCAGTGTTGTAGATGTTTACAGATTCTCACTGTAACACTGAAGTCAGCTTAGAAAAACAACAATTAATTGTTTTCAAATGAAAATTGATATTTGCAAGGCTGCGAATGTTAATGCTAATGTTTAGAATACATTATAATGAGGCGCATCTGACCAAGGGTGACAGTCATGCCCACTAACCAGAAATGCCTTGCTCCACATGTACTAGTCATTCTCACCAATCAGAAGTTGCTACACCACCAACTCGTATCAGGGCTTGACACAGCAACGCAGGCAGGAACATGACGAGTGTAAGGCCAACAAGTCAGTGTAGTCACGCCCCGTCTAGCAAACACAGTACCACACAAGAGTCGTTTGAGACTGTTACTCCGTATGAAAATGTCTCACGTAGGCACCGTGAGGTGACGAACACCACGACCTTTCCCTCGTTAAAGCAACAGACTGCTAACAGAGAGAGAGCTAAAGTCATTACACCTTCACCCTGTGTTCATTCGCTGCTCTCTCCCTTCTCTTCTCTTTAACACATCTGTCTGTGCACGTGCAATCCGTATTTTATTATCTCAAATCGCAATTAGATATTTACCCCAAATCGTTCAGCCCTAATAAGAGCTGTAGAGCAATGGTTATCAGCCAGCAGGCCGGCCGTCAATGTCTACTTTAAACACACAGCCTGTGGGTGCAAGATGGTCGACAGCGTGGAAGCTCACTGGGCCCCAAACAATGCCTACATTCACAGGCTCGTTTCAATAACTGTCCCAGGATCTGCTGCGGGCAGGGCCAGGGGTGCTGGGACAGAGCAGGCCAGTGTCAAAGGTTGTGTTTGGGTAATTTGCCTCAGGATAACTGCCGCTTCGGCTGGAACAGCAGAACTATTCACTGCAGTGACTTCACTGAATCTCAATTCAAGCCAGATTGCTGAAGGCTTGAGGTGGTAATATGTTCACTCCTGCTGGAGGTGAATGAATTGTCATTGGTGTTACATAGCAGTATGATGCGTATATGTTTAGTATGTGTTTGCCTCCCTCTTATTTAATTTTGATGATTGACCTATTTTGTCAAAACCCGTACCATCTCAGTCTAATCACCCTCTCACCTGGTCATGTGTCTGTTCCTGCTGTCTGTTGCTGTCATCTTTGAACTCTCTGCCCTGTTGAAGATCTCATACCCTTAAGCTAAAGTTAAATGCAGTGGTCAAGAGTGTGTCTCAGTTTGCTAAGCGGGGGAATGATAATATGTGTTTGTGTGGGTCTCTGCATGTGTCCCCACCCTTCTACTCTGTATCAGTGTGAATGTACTTTTGGACAGTGTCTGCCCTAAACATTGAGATTAGACACAAGGAGACGGGGGGTCTGACTAAGAGCTTGTCCACTGCCCGCCCACCTACACCTGCAACCATGCACCGACTGGACGGACCAGGTGTCAGTCACGCTGTATCCCCGCTCCAATGCATACAGTGTTTTATTGTCTATTTCACTCTGGACCATAATTTACGAAATGAACATCATGTTGTATTGAAAAAAAACATGAAACAATAGATTGAACCATAAACTCCTCAGGAAAATGTTCAATCAAGTGAGAAAGAGTCATTTTCTCATTGACTTCTGTGGAAACTGACTTATTTTTGCACCCAGTGAGTCGCCCTCTCATAGTGAGATCAGAGAATACAGGCATCAGGCACTTCATTCATTTTTCGGACCCAGTGATTACGTCCATTTTCATTTACTGTGTTTTTAACCAAATAGAAATATTTTAAAATTATCCTGTGAGAATTGAACATTGCTTTATTCCCAGCAAGGTTTGCTGTGAACTTGGATGCTGTTGTGACATCAATGCTTTAGGTAACACTGAGAATATAAATCAGAAAAACATGCTATAAAAATGCTGTTCCTGCTGCAGCACATTAAACTGTTCCGGTTAAACCGCCCCATGGCTAGCCCGGAGGCCGACCAAGGGTGCAAGAGAACACTGAAGGCGAGTCGGGAGACCTGTGCGCCCGCGTAATCTGGGCACAGCCCCATCGGCAGCGGAGGTGGATCTTTACTGATCTCATGCGTGGCCTCTCTGGAATCTAATTGACGGAAATCGCAGCGACTGAGAACTTTAATTCCTGCATAGACGCGAAGACACACCGACAAGGGTAGTTGACTAATAACTCCAGGACTCATCCCCCTCTCACACACATTGGTGTACACTGGCGGACTGCGGAAGCAGTGTTATGATGAAGGCAGGCTATATCAGGCCTCATCTCTCTCTGTGTTTCACGTCTCTGGTGTGGTACGATGAAGATGAAGATATCCACGCATGAGATATGTCTCACCCTGAAGAACTATTGCTTCTCTACTTGAGCGCTTTCAGAAGTTATTGCCTGCACCACTGACTTGTGTGGTGCCAGCCACACCTGTCTGCATCTGAGTTACGACACCGATTAACTCGACAAAAAATGTATAGTTTCCTGTCTGGCAGCTGTGGCTGTTTGTTTATGATAGCTCCAGTGGCTCCCTACCTGCTCTCATTTATGCCCCTTAAAATCAAATTCCACCACAGACAGACACGTTGAAATGAGTTAAGGGACTTTTGTAGTATCATTTGAGATGTTACTCATTTCTTATCTGCCTGATTTATATATAAAAAAGAAGGCACAAATTTCAATTTTAGTTTGTTTTTAATGTGTGTTTACATTGTCAAAGTCTTATTTTATCTATCCTATCTGGTAGAAATATCTTCCTATCTTATATTGTTTGTGTTGTTCCCTGAACAACATGAGTATAAATATCAAACACTAAAACTCAGCAGCTTTGCATAATGCAGTTGTTGCCTTACATGTACTGACTCAGTGTTCTGTGGTGTCATTCTCTGTGCTGTTTTCAAGGAAAGTCTGTGAGACTAAGATGTTAGTCAGAACTGACATAGAAGTGTCTTTCACTATGCCAGTTTGTATGGAAACAAAAGTTGACAGAGGAAAGAGGAAACGCATGCACACGTTTGGTCAAAGCCATTGAGACTTGGATATCCATCCTCCCTTGTATCCAGGCCTCTGTCACCCTAGGGTGATTTCTATGGGGCCATTAAGTTTAACAACCATGGGAACTTCCTTTATCCACCCAGCTCCATTGCATTAACAAGTGTCTCTGCCCTGAGCACTGAAACATGTCCAGAAAGGCTCTATGTCGTGTAATATTCATCCCTTAAAAGGACCTGATCATGGAAACCAGCGGACTTTCATGTCTTCATTTCAGGAAGGACATTTTCCGGAAGAAAGCACAGGGCTGTGATTCCCCTCCTCCTCATCCCTTACCACTGTCTCTCTGTGAATTTCATCAGCCGCGGAGGAATGTGTTCTTTTAGATGGACAGCAATTGTTGGGGGTTCCTCTGTAAATAACCTTTTGGCAGCCATCCAGCCGGGCTGTCCAGCTCCAGTGCCAACGGGCAGACTACTGCAGTAACTGGGAATGAAACAACTGAGTTTTGAAACATTAGAGTAAATACTGCACATTCTCATGAAACTTAATTTAAAAAAATAATTTGTTTTGAAAAAGCTAATATTTTTAACAGATCAGAAAGATTTACAGTTTGTGTACTTATGTGTTGGGAACAGGATATTGTTTTCACCTCTGTTTGCATGTGTGTGTGCGCATGGAATGGATAGATTTTCAGTGTATGAATGTGACAGGAAAAGCACAGTAAACAGCAGCAATGTATGAATGTTTGTGTGAATGTGACTTGTGCTGTAAAAGTGCTTTGTCTGGTTAATGAGACACCGAAAAAAGCACTACATAAATACAGTCCATTTAAATCAATACTGGGGTGATTTATCCCGGTGCAGCCGATGGTCAGTGTGTTTATGTGAGGGAGACAGTGACATCTGGGCAAGAGAGCTGCACACAGCACTACAATGAAGCAACGCAAAACATCAAGTTACAGATCTTCTACGTTGTGTAAAAAAATGATCTGGCAAAACTCTGGCAGTACAAGTATAGTATATATAGGTTGTCCATTGTTGTCCATATACAACACAGCTGCAGCATATTCATTGCCCCTCCGATGCTTTTCACGGTTTCATTTTTTCATGCTCAATTAGAATTGGAGAGCTCACACCTAATAATGAATAGCTGTGCAGGTCTGTTGTGCTGCAACATCTCTGGCAGTGATGTATACAGCAAGGTAAGTGAGTAGGCATGTCATAACATGACCGCTTCTGTTATTAATGGTTACTAAAGCAGGGTGAGAGAAACTACAGCGGCTTACAGTGCAGTCAAACCACTGTGGTAATGCCGGTTTAACAAGATAAAGGAAGTTTCACTACTATGAATCAAAAATTTATTGACTTAAATTGGTTCGTTTTCAGATTCTGGATCAGTTTTGGTTGAATTTGACAGCTTTAGTTAAACTGCTTAGAGTACTACTGAACATGTTGTGTTAGTTGTCACACTGGATGTTTTGGTACGATAAATGACATGTTTTGTTTTAGATCTACTCTCTGCAGGAATCAGTACATACTGCATGGCCAACTCTAGAACTATTCTGAGGCCTCTGTAGTGTAGCTCTGTTCCGCCTCTGAGTATCCAGAGGAAAATCCCCTACTATGTTGACAAGTGACCTCATTGGTTCAACTTATTGCTTTGTGTACTTGTGCATGTTTGATTGTTTATGCTCACAATCATGTTACTAATTAGAAACTGGCTTTGTTTCCCCTCCCCTGAAAATGACTGGGTGTTGAATGGGGCATTGTGGGTAGGAACCGTAATTAATGGCACTCTCATCCTCCTCCTCCCTCTCTGGTTCCATCTCTCTGGCTTATCATCATTAGTCACATTCCATCAGTTCTCAGTGAGCACTGAGGCTTGCGAGTACTTGTTTGTGGCTATTTCCCTCATCGTTTCCACCCTCTCTGTCTCACCCCCTTGTTCCCCTCTCGCCATTGTCTTCCTCTAACCCGGATTTTGTCTGCTTGTGTCCCTCTTTCAGCCTTTTCACTTAACTCAGTGTAGGACATCTGAATTTGAAAATAAAGTAGAAGCGTATTTCCTGTCGAAATTTGATGTGTGAATGCCCAGGATCGCCCGCCGCAAAGCACAGCAAAGCAATTTTTGTTGAGACAGATCATGTGAACCTGGATTCGAACCAAGTCTACTAGCTGGGATGTGACAGTGCAGACCACTGCGCCAAGGTGATCTCTATAGACAAGAGTCATTTTGTCAAAAGAAAAAGGCTCCCAAACAAAACCACCACAACAACCAAATCCTTCTGCTGAGACAGATCATTTAACAGGTGGGCTGATTGGCACAGCTTCAGTGAGTTGACAATCATCTCTATAGGACCTGAGTGGTTTGAAACAAAATTCTTTTGCAGAGCTGGAGTTGAACCAACAACTTCTGGTGGTTGAGAGATCACAGACCAGACCACTGCGCCAAGGTGATCTCAATAGACAACAGTCATTTTGTCAAAGAAAAAATAATTGCAGCTTTGTTGGACCATACAGGCTGTTTTTGGTCAAATTTTAAAGTTTAAAAATGTATATAAAATCACTAAAGTATGACAGAGGTTAGAAAAATAATAGCCATTGAGTGATGAGTTTGCCACTACGGAAGAAAAATCTGCATAATAATGAAGATTCGAAGATCTAGATAACTAGAAGTAACTGTAAAGCGCCTCTCCACCAGAGAGTTGTGACATGCTGACTAAAGAGTTCACGCTGTGTGGCAACAGAGCTGCAGCTTTTAACCAAGTTATGGAAACTTACTCCCCCCACCTCAAAAAGGAAAACGCGTGTGTGTGTGTGTTTGTAGGTGTGTGTGTGTTTTTGTGTGATTGCGTTTGTGCCTGCGTGCGTAAAATAATGTCAGAAACCCCCATCCCCACACCTTTCTAGAAGATCAAACATTAACACACAATTCACGCCATGATTTGACAGTGGTGTAGTGTTGAAAGAGCAGCCAGGCATTGTAGTTTCCCCGCCCTCCTCTCTTTTTCATTCTTAATATAGCTGTTTGTGGCACTTTTCAAAGAAACATACCAAGTGCATCCCTGTGAATGCCTTCCTAAAGAGATGGTCTACAAAATATGCACTGTGAATTATAGTACAATATCATGCCTCACGTTTCTTTCACAGCCATTTTGAAGAGCTAGTTCTGACATTTCAGCCTTTAGATGTGATTATGACAGGTTTTGCGATGGCGACATCAGTTTGTCTGCGACTGTGTGGCCTCTGTGTCTCTGCTTGTATTGCAGTTAGTTATACTTTCCTTTGTGTGAAAAAGGCAAATAAAGTGGTTGTTGTGGAGTAGTGGATTTAATTCACATTGGCCTAAATCCATATGTAGATACCAATATCAATAAGTATTCAATTCAATTCAATTTTATTTGTATAGCGCCATATCACAACATACATTGTCTCAAGGCACTTAACATAGTGAGGTCAATATTACAATAATACAGGGAAAACCCAACAAATCCCAAATCCCAATATTATGCTCTTATTTTATTATTTTTAGAGGACATTTCCACCAACAAAGTAAGCTTTCTAATGCTCTTAATGTGGCAGGGAAGAGGTGTGTGTGTGTCTGTTTTGTGTATATATGTGTGCGTATGCGTGCACTGGGAAAGATTTGCCCTGTTCAGTGGAGTGAATAGTGTATTTTTCAGTCTGTCTACGTCTTTTTTCCCAACGTCCCCTTTGAATGAGCTCACTGGAGATCTGCCTGAACTTGAAATAAGTAATCCTGCTTCTGTTCCAGTGATGGGAGGCAATGGAGGGAAGGAGAGGAGGAGAAGAGGGAGATAGTGAGTGGAAAGTAGGAGGATATACTGTATACATATGGGATTGAAATCAAGGATTGAATGTAATTTAGTATTCATGATTAGAGGAAACATTACAGTATTTTACATAGTAAGTTTGAAACCATAGAATCAGTAGCCCAAACAAAGTAATTCTACCGTTCTCAAGGTTCCCATGCCATCTTCTTTTTCATCACAGGGACTTTCTGGCAGGGACTCTGAAGCCAAAGGTTTTTTCTACCCTTTATCCTGGCAGTGAGGGTTGATTTTATACTGGGGCAGTGTGTGGCACTGAAAGCCCACTTGGGCTACTCAACATTTGGTATTCTTCTGAGGGTTTTTTTTTTTTTTAACCAGCAAAAACGGATGTGATAGGTCTGACAGGACTGACAATGGGAATGAGCTTCCCATGACTTTTGGTGAAGCCAAAAAATACAAGATGTGTGAATGCCAGAGCCTGTGTTTGCAGCAAACACACAGGCTTGTGGTCGGCCCACAATAAAGTACTTTAGGGGGAGGTTAGCCATGTGTGCATTTTCCACCCTAACTTTTACAGTGTCCAAGCATAGAGTATACTCATGTGTCTTTACTTTCCTTTTACAGATGTTATCCAGAGGGATGTGTTTTTCAACCCATGCTGCTAGGAGGTCAAGAGGTGACATGCCTCTGTAAAACACCACTTGAAACAAATGGTGAGGAGCTGATGCCTCTATTTATCATGCTGAAGGAGTTCTCCTTAGGCTGTTTAAACAACTGAATGGTACTTAATATATTTTTTTCGATTTTTTTCCTTTTCTAACAATAACTATTATCTGATTATTAGCATGGTTAATCTTCAAAGAAAACAGAAACCATGACGTGATAAAGGTCAAAAGTTTGCACCCTCTCGTAGAACTACGTGGTAACGATTGTTTTTTTATCGATTAATCTATCGATTATTTTCTGTTAAGTCGATTAATCCTTTGGTTAACCTAACAATAATATATATATCTTTGAATAAGATATATTGGTCAGAGTAAATGAAGATTGAACACAACATAAATAAAATATTTCATTTTTGCCTAAAAAAAGACATTTAGTTTGAATATTCTCTAGGTAATAATGCGGATGAAGCAAAACATCTTCCATATAATCCATAGCACAACATCTGAACATGATCTCTGCCAAATGTCATGCTGATAAAGTGAACAGAGCAAAGTTACAGGCTTTGTATGGACATAGTCAGATGATCCATGTGAGGCTTCTCACTGTAAATCTCATTAACGGGAGCGAATTTATGGATCAAAACACAACTTATCATGACAAAATATTAAAGGTAAAACATAATTTAAGATGAAGGCGACAGGCCCGGACGGCATCAGCTCCAGACTGCTAAGGGACTGTGCGAATCAGCTTTGCGGGGTCCTACTACACATTTTCAACCTATGCCTCAGTCTGGAGAGGGTTCCAGACCTGTGGAAAACCTCCTGTGTGGTGCCTGTTCCAAAGTCTGCGCACCCCAGGGAGCCAAACTAATTCAGGCTAGTAGCTTTAACCTCCCATCTGATGAAGACCATGGAGAGGATTGTGGTGAACCACCTCCAACACATAGTGAGCAGTGAACTGGACCCCCTTCAGTTCGCGTATCGACAAGTATCTGAGTTTGCCTTTTCCTCCAGGGGAGATGTGCTTTACACTTTCTCCAAGTGTTGTCTTGCTCCGACTGGGATTCACCCCATTTACTGCCTCAACAGTGGTAAATAACACAGAGAAACTTTTCATTTGTCCCTAGATGCTGCAGCGTTTATCAACAGACAGACGGAAACTTGCGCCACACATTCACTGCTGCAACGAACTCCGCTTCACTTGGCAAACGTAAGGTCTCTGGACAGTAAAATGGACCATATACAACTGCTGAGGTCCCTGCGCAGCGTGAAGTGAGGGAGAGCTGTCTTTATGTGTTTACGGAGACATGGCTGACCGACCGCATCCCGGACTCCGCAATTCAGCTTGAGCGGCTAACATGCCACCGCATGGACAGAATCCTTGTTAAAGGAGAAAAGAAGAGAGGTAGCGGAGTCTGTGTGTATGTCAGTGACGCTTGGTGCCGGGAAGCCGTTGTGGTATGTAAACACTGTTCACCGCTGGCGGAGTTTATGATCATAAGGTGCCGTCCTTTTATCAACCAAGAGAAATAACAGCGCTTCCGCTTGTTGCTGTTTAAAACCCTCCCACTATAAACAACACTGAAAGAATTGATGCACTTTGTGAACTTTATAACGCCATCAGTGAGCAAGAGACAACCCATCCAGACGGATTTTTCAACATCGCTGGGGATTTTAACCTCGCAAATCTCAAGACTGTTCTCCCCCAATTCCACCATGTGAACTTTCCTACAAGAGAAAGTAACACCCTGGACTTGGTTTACAACTCACACAAAGGTGCATACAAGGCTTCCCCCTCCCCCACATCGGCCCCTGTGACCACATCAGTGTCATGCTAATACCTGCATACAGACCAAAGGTGAAAGTCACCAAACCAGTTCTGAAGCAGGTATGAGTGTGGCCAGAGGGGGCCTCTGCTGCACTTCAGGACTTTTTTTGACACAACAGACTGGGAGAGGTTTAAGCAGGCAGCCCCCTACAACAACCACATAGACATTGAGAAGTATTCTGACACTTTCACTTCCTACATTAGCAAAGGTATTGCTGATGTAACCACCACCTGAACCATCACAACCCGGGCTAACCAGAAGCCATAGCTGACAGGAGAGGTCCACAGGCTACTGAGGGCCAGGAACACCGCCTGGGGCAGCTGGCCTGAGAACAGTGAGGGCCAACCTGTCCCATGGTATCAGGAAAGCCAAATCCAGTTACGCAAAATAAATAACTTGCCTTTTTGAAGACAGCAGAGACGCACGGAGCATGTGGCCGAGCATCCAGTCCATCACGGACAACAAACCCCCGCCACAGACCTGTGACAGCAACACCTCTCTGCTGAACAACCTCAACAGCTTCTTTCCCAAGCACACAACAGCATGCCCCCACAAAAGACCACCTATGACCAGGCTCTGTGACTGCAGCAAATGTGAAGAGAAACCTATCCAAAATCAAAACCCGCAAGGCTGCAGGTCCGGACAACATTCCTGGTTGTGTGCTGAAGGACTGTGCAGAGGAGCTAAAAAATGTCTTCACGGACATCTTCAACGCCTCTCTGAGTCAGGCTGTTGTTCCGTCATGCTTCAAAGCATCATACCTGTTCCAAAGAAGCTCTCTCCATCCACTTTCAATGACTATCGCCACGCTGCACTGACCCCCATCATCGTGAAGTGCTTTGAAAGGCTAGTCATGGCTTGCATAAAATCCCCACCCTGAACCCTTACCAGTTTTGAAACCGAGGTAACAGATCCACCAAAGATGCAATCTGTTCTGCTATTCACCCAGCCCTCACCCACCGGGATACCAAGAACTCCTACGTCAGAATGATGTTCATAGACTTTAGTTCAGCATTCAACACTATCATCATGGACCAGCTGGGGCTCAGCACTTCTCTGTGTAACTGGCTGCTGGACTTCCTCAGTGAGAGGCCTCAGGTAGTACGGGTCTGCAGCAACACATCAAGAACCACCATTCTGAGCACATGGCCCCCCCAAGGCTTTGTGCTCAGCCCCCTGCTCTTCATGCTGCTGACCCACGACTGCACTCCATCCTTCAGCAGCAACCATATAGTGAAGTTTGTGGATGACACAACCGTGGTGGGTCTCATCTCCAACAGTGATGAGACCCATTACAGGAAGGAGGTCAGCCAGCTGACCACGTGGTGCAGGGATAACAACCTCTTCTTGAACATCGACAAGACCAAAGACGTTGCTATTGACTTCCGGAGAGGCCACACCCATAAACCCCCACTAACAATCAATGGTGCTGCTGTGGAGAGAGTGAGCAGCACCAAATTCCTGGGGTGCACATCAGTGAGGACCTCTCCTGGACAATGAACACTGCAGTCCCACCGCCGCCTCTACTTCCTCCGCAAACTGAAGAGAAATATTACATTCAATCTGCACTCTATTTCCTTTAAATTGCACATTCTCCATTTCTTTAGCTTTTCTATACCGTGTGGTCTTGCCTTACTCTTACTTTTGCGCTATTTCGAATTTATTTATTGTATATATTACTTGTCACGCACACAGAGGATGGACCCACAATTGCACGACTCAGGTAAGTACAAACGGTTTTATTTGCAAAAAGTGTCAGAAATTGACAGGAAAACGGGAAATCCAAAAGACAGGCAATGGTCAGAATCCAGGGGGAAATCAAACTCTGAAAATCAGGATACAGGGGAACAACGCTCGAAAGCTGCACGTAAAGAAATCAGACAATCTCGCACTGGGGTAAGGGGAAGACAGAGCTTAAATATAATGGGCAGGAACGACAATGAGCCACAGGTGCCACACATTAAGGTGGGGGCAGGTAATCACCCAGGCGAGAGATAACAGGAAGTCTAACAAGCTCACACATAGGGAACAGAGAATCACCAAAATAAAACAGGAAATGGAAAAACTAACAGCAGACATGACAGTACCCCTCCCTTAAAGCCTGACTCCAGACGGCCCAGGCTCTTCAGGGTGTTGCAGGAAGAACTCACGAATGAGCTCCGGATCTAGGATGTTACTGGCTGAGACCCAGGACCTTTCTTCGGGCCCGTACCCCTCCCAGTCGACCAGGTACTGACGGCCTCACCCTCGTCTTCTGACCGCAAGAAGCCTCTTCACGGTATAGACAGGGCCTCCATCAACAACGCCCGGAGGAGGGAGAGCGGGAGTCTCAGGAACCAACTGGCTTTGTTGAACCGGTTTCACGCGGCTCACGTGGAACGTCGGATGAACCCTCATGGTCCTAGGTAATTTCAGTCTCACAGCAACAGGGTTAATAATTTTTTTGACTGGAAATGGACCAATGAACCGGGGTGTCAACTTACGGCTCTCCACGTGAAGGGGAAGATCCCGGGTAGCCAACCATACTCTCTGAGCCTCCGAGTAGGTTGGAGCCTTGAACCTCCGGCGATCTGCAGACCTCTTGTACAGTGATGACTTATGAAGCAGGACTTGACGCGCCCTGGTCCATGTCTGCCGACAACGGCGAACTAATGCTTGGGCGGAAGGAACTCCCACCTCCTGCTCTAGGGCCGGGAAGAGGGGGGGTTGGTAGCCGTACCCACACTGGAAGGGAGTGAGGCCGGTGGATGAGCAGGGCAGAGTGTTATGGGCGTACTCCACCCAAATCAGCTGTTTGCACCAACTTGCCGGATTCCTGGAAGACAGACAGCGAAGACCCACCTCCAACTCCTGGTTGAGCCGCTCAGTCTGGCCATTAGATTGCGGATGGTAACCAGAAGATAAACTCACAGTGGCTCTGAGAAGACTGCAGAATGCCCTCCAGAAACGGGAGATGAATTGGGGCCCCCTATTCGACGCCACATCTCTAGGGAGTCCGTGCAATCTAAAAACATGCTGGAGCATTATCTCCGCCAACTCCTTGGCAGAAGGTAATTTAGGTAGGGGAACAAAATGAACCATCTTGGAAAATCTGTCAACAACAGTTAGGATAGTAGTGTTCCCCTCCGAAGAAGGCAAACCTGTGACGAAATCCAGTGATATATCTGACCAGGGTCGAGAGGGCACAGGGAGAGGATGAAGTAATCCTGCCGGTGGCTGATGAGACTGTTTGTTTTGAGCACACACAGGGCAGGCCACCACGTACTCCTTCACCGAATCTCTAACTCCAGGCCACCAGAAACGCTGCTGAACCACAAATATGGTTCTCCTCCCCCCCGGATGACAGGACAGAGAGCTTGAATGGGCCCAATGGATGACCTGTGACCTAAGCTCAGGAGGGACAAACAGGCAGTTCGGCGGACAACCGACCGGGACAGGTAACTCAACAGTTGCTTGTCTCACCCTCTCCTCAACCTCCCACGAGACAGCGCCCACAACACAGGATACTGGGAGGATGGTCTCTTCAGACTTAGGAACGGAGTCAGAGTCAAACAGTCGGGACAATGCATCGGGTTTAACATTCTTGGAACCTGGACAATATGACAGGGTGAAATTAAACGGATTGAAAAACAGGGCCCATCTGGCTTGACGAGAGTTTAACCGTTTGGCCGATCGTAGATATTCCAGATTCTTATGGTCTGTCCAAACCATGAATGCGTGCTCCGCCCCCTCCAACCCATGTGAAATCATGTAGGCAATCCTAGCCCGATCGGAAAAATGGTCTGCCTGAAGTGGCGAGATTGTTCTGTCACGTACACCAGAGGATGGACCCACAATTGCACGACTCAGGTAAATACAAACGGTTTTATTTGCAAACTGGCACAAGCTTACAAACAACAGTGTCCGAAATCAACAGGCAAACGGGAAATCCAAAAGACAGGCAATGGTCAGAATCCAGGGGGAAATCAAACTCTGAAAATCAGAATACAGGGGAACAACGCTCGAATGCTGCACGTAAAGAAATCAGACAATCTCACACTGGGGTAAGGGGAAGACAGAGCTTAAATATACTGGGCAGGAACAACAATGAGCCACAGGTGCCACACATTAAGGCGGGGGCAGGTAATCACCCAGGCGAGAGAAAACAGGAAGTCTAACAAGCTCACACATAGGGGAACAGAGAATCACCAAAATAAAACAGGAAATGGAAAAACTAACAGCAGACATAACATTACTTTTTATTATTATATTTTTTGTACTATTGCATCGTGGGTCCGAGATAAACAGTTTTTCAATTCCACTGTATGTCTGGAACAATATTGCAGGAATTGAAAATGAAGTTGACTTGACTTGACTCACCGGACCTCGCCTTGCTAACAGTCACTCGCCCCGAGGCTCTCTCTCCAGTTCTGCCAACAAACACACTACGCACATAAGCCGCTCATATGACACAAGCTTTTTCGGGAGCTGACATCACTGGAGAGGAATGTAAACGCATTGAACGCAAATCAACGAATTTACGTAATCAACATTATCGATTAAGTCGACGCGTCATTGCAGCCCTACTACGTAGTGCAGCAGAATTATTAGTAAGATCATTTAGGTTGGCCTATATATTTTTTAGTGGAATACAGGAACATCTTTACACATGCTTACTCAGACAGTAATCCAATCAGTCAGTTTATGCAGTTTTGCAGTGCATTAAATCCCTCAGTTACTGGTCGGAAGCTTCAATTAATGTTCACGTTAACCATCAGAGTGGAGAAAAATGTGATCTCAGTGACTTTGACTGTTACATGATTGCTGTTGCCTGCTGGGCCGGTTTGAGTATTTCTTAAGCTGCTGATCTCCTGGGATTTTAATGCAAAATTGTCTCTAGAGTTAAGTTATAATGGAGCAAAAAAAAAACATCCAGTGGAGGACAGCTCAAAAAGCGCAACATGTCAAACCATGAGCAGATGGCCTACAACAGCAAAGGACCACGCCAGGTTTTATTCCTCTGTCAAAAAACAAAATCTACAGTGGACACCAACACTGCATAAAAAGCTTTTTTACACAAGGGATGCTGTGCCCCTATTCCTCCTTGCTGTTCTGTATAAAAGGTGCGGACACAGAATGTGGGGAGGTGGGGTTTGAGGTCATTGTTGTTCTAGCAATAAGCACCGAAGGTAGTCACAGATTCGTATTAAGAAGCAGCAGACTGGAGTCCGGTTCCTGGGCATGAAAGAGAAGCAAAGTTAGACAATGGAGCACAAAGTTTTTCTCTAGGAATTCACAAGGTCATAGGCGCTGATTCTCACTATCGCATGGTTAGCTGAATAATCCGGCGACGAGTGACTGGTGTGCCGGTTTCTTATACTGTGAGTGGATGATTGCGCCCAGCCGTGCTGCTCCTCAGGGCCCCGTGAATACGTCTCCGCCCATTGACCAAACACACATACACAAAGCCAGGGGAAAGAGGGCGAAGGCAGATGGAGACGGACGAGACTGTGGAACAGTTCGCTCCAATTGCCCCAGCAAACCGACCTGCTTCATCCCAAAATTAAAGGGCAAACGACACAGAGAAGTTCACTGCAGTTTCAGGATTGAGCTTGGAGGTGGAAGATTATGCTATCTTTTTATTATTAAACATTTATTCAAAGGCATATATGCAGGATTTGTTTGTTGCTGTTTGTCAAACTCTTTTCAATGTTGGCAAGTCTTTACCAGCTCAACAAGGAGAGAGACAGAGAGAAAGCAGCAAAAACCGAGAAACCTGTAGACTGAATGAAGAGAGCGAGTGCTGATAGTGGAACACCAAGCAGTGAATCAGAGACACAAAACATAGTATTCTACTGCGATTACGTTCTAAAACACAAAAACAAGCTGCTGGAAGGTTTAGTGTAAATTCTATGCCCATGCATAGAGCCAGGCCCAATTCATGACCCTACCCAGGTGGTACTGTTTGGAGCATTGTGACAATTTAACTCCTGTGGTGAATGAAGTCATCGTTTCTAACAACTTTTCTTGTCGTTTTTCCTTCAGCTCTGCTGCCATGCCTCCGGGGAACGTGTATCGTCTTTCAGTGTTGGCAGTCCGTACACTGCTGTCTCTCCTCATGTTAGCCATTGGCTGGCCCCTTATCTTACTAACTAGTGGCGTTGTCCAAGGATCAGACCCCTCCCCCTCTAGCCCTTATCCCACCTTTGTTCAAAATGACACTGTGTTTGAGCACTTGGCCCTGCATCCCGACCACACTGTGGGTCGGGTCTATATCGGGGCCCGAGATCACCTGTTCCAGTTGAATCGATTCCTACAACCTGAGCTCCAGGTTGACACTGGACCTGTCACAGACAGTAGGGAGTGCTTACCTCCTGTTACTAAGAGCAACTGCCCTCAGGCTAGGACAACCAATAACCACAACAAGCTTCTGTTGGTAGATCCCTACTCCATGGAACTGATAACCTGTGGGAGCGTCAACCAAGGAATCTGTCAGAAACGTAATCTGGATTCTGTGGATATGGTACGATTCTCCACCACGAGGCCGGTCGATACTCAATATGTAGCAGCTAACCACCCCAATGTTAGCACTGTTGGGGTTGTTGTTCGCTCACATCCTGATAAGCAGCCACTCCTGTTTGTGGGCCGGGGTTACACCAGCAGCCATCCACCTATATCCACAAGAAATCTCGCCCAAGAGCCAATCTTTTCGTACGAGGAGACCGCCAAATTGGCTGTGGCTGGCCGTCTCTCAGAATATGACCATAATTTTGTGGCCTCGTTTGCCCATCGTCAGCATGTATACTTCCTCTTCCACAGACGGGACCTTAAATCACAATCTCGCGAGCATCGCACATATGTCTCTCGAGTATGTTTGGATGACCAGTCCTATTACTCCTACGTAGAAATACCATTAATTTGCCGTTCCAGGCCAGGAAAAATTTATAACCTGCTGCAAGCTGTCCAACTCGGGCTCTCCAAGGATGGTGCAGCGAGTCAAGGCTCTGAGATTCTTCTTGGTGTCTTCTCCACTATTTTGGCTTCATCAAATCGGCCCAGTGAGGACTCGGCCCTCTGCTTGTTTAACCTTGAAGATGTGGACCGCAGGATTAATTCCACCAGAGACCTGTGCTACACACAGATGGGTAGAGAAGCAGGAGTGGATGCAGCCTACATTGAGTACGAAGTCAAGTCCAACTGTGCCAACCTTCCAGAGGTGAGTTCATATGGTTAAATCTGCTTGTTTCTGTGGTAACTTGCTATTAACGCTGTCACTATTTAAAAATTCAAGTGCAATAAATGATCACAGGCATCTCACCTCTGTGCTTTGCCCAAAGGCTAAGACTTGATGTCATACAGGTCTAATGCAGTGTAATGAGGTCACTGGAGGTGGTATTTGTTTCAGGTTAGGTTACCCACATCCACTGCTGACATAAAATAAATCACTGCGGGAAACTGTGGATTATCCATTCAGGATTATCAATTTCACCACGATTTGCTAGTTTCTAGGACAGTGCCTGGAATTTTTGCAATGATTCAAATCAATGATTCAAATCCTTGGTCAAGAAGACTCTCAAACAAATTCATTTTGTCATTTGTCACAGACTTTTTATTTGTAGCTGTGTCATTGTACACAGACCTAGGTTGCAGATAACAGCATGACAGGCTATAAACTTTAACAGACAAGCATGACAGGCCAAAACTTGAAATGGAAATAGGACTGTATAGTCACTCTCTTGAATCTCACTCTTTGATGTGCCCACAATCTCATGTCTGGTTTTTATTTTTTGACAATGAGTAAATCTGGTGGGTTTTTTTTTTTACCACAGGCAATGAATAAAGGGTAACTGTGATTAATTGTGGCGGTAGAAGTATAGAATGTTGCAGCTGATTTTGCAGGGGAGACGGACTGTAAGTGGGTGGAGAAGTCAATAGTATATATCTGAAAATTAAAGTTAAGGTCTATTAAACAGAAAAAAAGTCATAATGTTGAATATTAAAAAAATATATCATAGGAAGCGAAGCTTCCCATCTGCTTGAAACTTAACTAGTAAGTCTGAGCTGAGGTTGTAAAATTCGGACTCTGTTATATCCTTAAATCTTTTGGTAAGATGTGTCGGGGGCGGAAGCAAGAAAGTAAGTACAGGTAGTTAAGTTGGATCGATTACATCTCACCACTAACAAACTTGGTTGATTTGGCACCAGACTGAGACCACCTTGTCTTAAGGGTCTCCATGAGATTTTCGTGTTCACACCTGCTCAAACAATCACACCAAAGGGGGATAAAGAATCAGCGTTGTATTTAACTAGACTAAAAGGTGAGAACAGTTTACTAGTTTAGCAACAGGGCATAGTAGATCAGAGAGACGGTGCAGCTTGCAAAATGTTTTTATTATGCCTAAACTATAGTTCAAGAGTTGTTGTTTTTGTAGAAAAGAATGGTGTCAGAGAGTATTGAAATACATTCTTATATGATAAAATTAACAGAACCCAGCACTTTTCACTTCAGACCTCATATTTCATATTTTATTTCTCTGAGTGATAACCATCACCTAGAGTTTTGGCAGGGAGGAACACAGTGAGCCAGTCAAATAAGCCACTATCCTTCTTGTATTCATCATACGGTTTACAGAAGAAATTCGCTGTCCAACTCATTCGGTCCTTTCCTTTTTAAAGGAGCAAATTTTTTCATTGACGACTGTGCTGAATAAAACGTTTTCTGAGAAAGCTGTTGCCATCCATCTGAAGCTGTCCATGGCTGTCCCCTTCCAGCAGAGTGACCTCTATCGAAGAGGATGAAATTTAATTTGGCATTTTTGTAACAGACAAATGTAATTCTGTGGAGGAGAGATTGAATTAGACATTAGATTTGCCCTCCCACAAGACCAACTCTGGAGATCCTCCTAGTTTGTGTGTGTGTGTGTGTGTGTGTGTATACAGTTTATCTTGGTCTCTACACCATGCAAGCATTGAATTTGGATTTGTGAGTTTGACATCCTTTATTATCACTTCACTGTGTTGAGGACCTTGAGCAGCACTGACCTCTCAACCTGTGGAGCCAGGTACAGCAGATTGGTTCAAAGAGAAAAGGTAGTGCGGGCAGTGTAATTTAATAGGATTACTGGTCAGGGAGCGATCGATCAGCTACATTAGCTGCTCTTGGTGAGGTGGAGCTGAGGGTAATGTTTAACAAGGTTTTTTATCAATGATTACTTACATTTGTTGTTTTTACATTTGGAGTGCAGGATTGTTTACTGTACTTACTTACAATTCACACACACATTGATCAATAAAAACCTAATTTCTCATAATGACAGAGACATGACCAGAGATCGTATTAAGTTTTGACGCCCCTTTAAAGGTCCCATATTATCACCTCGGCCAGGCCAACCACTTCCTCTGTTCACCTTTTGTGTGTTCACCGTGCTCAGAGCTTGGTCTGACCGTGCTATCCCTGAGCGAGGCATCTTCTGCCCTGGAGAAACTATCTCCCTGCTCCCCGACTACACAAAATTCATCGGTAACCAGTGGCGGTGGCGGCCTGCGAGGCGGAAGACGCCAGAGCGATCTGTTGAGGGACTGGAAGCTGGCCAAAGCTGACGTGACGTGGAACTGCTGCTGGGGCAGAGACGCCAGCGGACCGGCAGCTGTGACTGGGGGCGTGTCCGCAGTCACAGCAGTTGGTGAAGGAACGGCGGACAGTCACAGCGGCCTATCCGCCCGCTCCTTCACCCTCCAGAACAGCCGCTGTCTCTGCCCCAGCAGCAGCTCCACGTCGCGGGCAGCGGCCGACACCGGTTACCGATGAATTTTGCAAAGTTAAAATAATTCTGAGTTAGTTCTGGTCTCTTGTATTAATATCCTTAGGAATCCTGTGTAATGATGTAGCTTCTTGATTTTTCTTGTGAAGTTGATCGCTCAGCAACGGAATGACAGGTGAGCACTGGGGGCAAGGCTGAAGGCAGTGACTGTGTCGCTATGACATCACAAATATACGGCTGGTTTTATTAGGGGTATAAAACATTATGGCCAGGAAGAAGGATTCATTACTGCCTTGGGTATTAATGGGTAAAGGTGCACATGGTTGCAGTCTGCACAGCGCTGTGTTGTTGCATTGTAATCACAGGCTCCCATCAGCAAGTCTAGCCAGTGACAGACCAGCCTTTTAGCTTCCGTGCCATGGTCCTAGACTGAGCGTCATGACTTCACAACTATTTCAGTGCCTATAATATAGTTTAGGTCTATTCTTAGCATGCAGTCATCCCTGCTCATTTTCCTCTAATGGTTGGGTTATCATGATGTGGATAAAACATGCTGTCTAATCTGTCCATCACTTCACATGGCTTAATCAATACTGACCATACAGTATATAGTTGTTAGGAGCCTGTTCAGCCATATTATTACAAGTTACAAGTTGGACAGTTTTGTGCAGTGATGAGATCAGAAAGTATTTGGTGTCTAATGCAGTTGTCCAGTATGTGCCTGAGTAGCACTCTCTGTTTAATAAGGTTTCCTGTGTGCTGCCGTGAACCTGTTTTTTTTCTCTCATGCATGTGCACTGGGGTGATGTGATACACAGTCCTACTTATGGTGTCACACTAGTCCACTGGTCTACATGTGATTGTGATAGAAGAATGCTGCAATGCACCAGTAAAGGCAGGGAAGACGACCTGAGTTAGTTAACAATGCAGGGTTAAATGCAGTGTTAAAAATCACCCATTTCAATGTTTTGTGAGGAAGGAAATGTATTCAACATGATTGTTGAACCTTAAGGACACTAACAACCCATTTTGGTGAGCATTGAATATAAACATAGATTTTATTTGAAAAACAGGACCCCTTTGAGATAAACAAAATGTAGCAACCAACTACACACTATCCATCTAAACATGTAGCCCTCAGCAGCCAGAGCTCCCAGGTTCATTGCCTCTACTTCCTATTGTAAAGATTACGAATGATGAAGCAATGACCCCTCTTTCAAACGTCCTTGTGGAAAAAATAATATGCTTGGAAGAGAAACATACAACCTTCCCTTATGCCAAACTGGGAAACAAAAATAAAGGTCTATAAGGTTTAAAGTGTAGTTTGTTCCCAGGCCCCTTCACAATAAATTCTTCTGGAATTTTATAATCTACCAGAACATGGCTGTTATATTTTTGGTGAATGGCTAAGTTGATGAGAAATGAATGACTCATCAATTGAAGCACCATGTACTGAATTTTCTCTTCCGTGTCCCGACTCTCAGAACACCCTGGACGCCTACCCCTGCGGCTCTGACCACACCCCCAGCCCAATGGCCAGCCGAATTGCTGTGGAGGCTGAAACCATATTGGACAGCCCGTCTGCCCGTCTCACTGCTGTGTCCGTCAGTGTTCGGCTTGGACATACCATCGCCTTCCTGGGAGACTCCAAAGGGAACCTGCACAAGGTAACATGGTTTCCCAGATTTGAAGGCATGCACAGGATGCACTCACACTAACATAAGGTGCACTTTCTCTATGTGCTCATTGTTATTCTGTTATGCTGAAATGATTAATAGTCTGGCACACTTGACAAAATTATTTTGGATTCAGACCTGATTAAGTGAACATACACTGTGTTTTGGATATTTCTCATATAACTTGTTATTCCTTTGCTACACATGTGTCGCAGTCGATCCTGTAGAGATCCAGTTCAGCTCTTTTCTCTGTTCTCTTGTAAAGGTCTAGAATAGTCTCAGTGCTTAGAGGCAGACAGGCTCAATTCAGCTCGATAACAATAATCTCTGCTGAACAACAGCTGAATCCTGTCGCCTGTGAAGTAATGCTTTCACATTGTTTTTTGAGGTTTTATGCAGATTGTCCCTTTCTACCAATGGAAATCCTCCAGTAAATTATAAAAACATAGACACTCAGAAACCTTGGGGTATCACTTGTACTGTTTTGTCAGTGCCTCAGCTGTTCAGAGACCACAGACTCATTTCTAATAATAAGATTCCACCTAGAACTAACTTTTATAGGTAAATGTATTAACAAATCATGCAACTCTGGTAAGCAACCTCTGGACAACGCTAAGATTCATCACCATGTTAGAGCTAAAATTGGTCTTAAATTGCATCAATAATGGACTATAAAAGGCAATTAATTAAATAGTCTTAAATTTTACTTGTTGAAACCCAGATTTTGTTCATCTCCTCTCTAAAGTGACGTGTTCACCACGCTGTCAGTTTGATTGCAGAGGTGTCACAGTTGAAAGTAGGGCCTCCAGGTCAAGTCAGAGGGGTCATATATGGCTACGTCTCTGTAGGGGTCAAAGTGTCAAAAATGGCCTGTTGTGGGTAAACAACTGGAGAAAAGCAGTGGGGATAACAGCCATTTGTGATAGAATGAAACATGTGAGCTCAGCATGTGTATGTTATACCTCTTTCACACCAAAATTACCGCGTTGACCCGGGTTTTTTAAACGCGGGTCGACCCGCATTTAATCGGCAATTGGCCACTTTCACACTGCGAGCAGACCAGGTTCTGATGATCGTGTAGTGACAGGTGGCGGCCATAGGTGATGGTAGAGAGCGGTGCACACCATAAAACAAAGAAGAAGAACAGTGTAGTAAACAACAGAAAGCATGGTAGCCAGTGAGCCGGTGGTCAACGCTACCTTATATCTTGTACTTGTCACTCTTTCAAAGTTTACAAACTCAGCGCAGTGTTACGAGCCGAGCCTGGCCCTGTGTTAGTTGTTACTACCAACGAGCCAAAGCTAGGCTAAGCGATCTAGCTACATGCGAGAGGTGTCTTTACTACAGCTGGTGAGGTAACAGCAGTTACCGACGGAGGAGTCAAGCCTTCATTGCCTCTGTCATCGCGCAAATTAGCGCGTTCACCCGGGTGTGACGTTTCACATCAATGCCAATCGGAGGTGAAGCCGATTAAACGTTTTAACACTGCAGAAAACGCCGGGTGTTAGCTGGTTTAAACGTTTTTTTTGGCCAGTGTAAAAGGGGCTTTAGAAATGATATAAGCTATTTAGGACATGTTAATCACAGAAGTACAGTATATAGAAAAGGCACATCAGGATTTGTCACTGATTGCCCAGTAGCTTGTAGTTGCAATTCAGACTAGAGTTGTAGATTTCAGCCCCTTCAGTAGAGTCACATTACCAACATTGATTGATTAGCGGAACCCAGTATTGCCAATTTTGTTAGTTTATCCTGTTGAGACAACTCATTTTTTTGTCACTTGACCTTGTTTAGTAGTCTGTGAGAAGCAATAACCGACTCTAGTAAAAAGTCTCTGACATGGAGGCCCTGGCGGATGCGGTGGTAGAGAAGCAACATGGCTACCTGGGGTCCCGCTTTGATCAGCTGCAAGAGATGGGAAAGGGCACCGAGGAAAAATTGAAACCTATCCAAACTGATTAACTGACTGAGTGTATTGGCACAGTTAAAGTAGATATGGGCAAGTTACGTTCTGTTGTTTTGAAATGATATTCTGATATGGAGGACAGAAACCGAAGATGCAACGTCCGCATCACTGGCCTGTCAGAAAGCCTTGAGGGGTCTAACACCATTCAGTTCCTCACCCACTAGCTGCAGGAGTGGTTCCCCTCCTTGGGCAATCTCGAGGATGAGATCATGCGCACCCATCACCCATTGCCTGACAACCACAAGAAACAAGGTGTCTCTCGTACTCAATGCTTTCAATGTTCTCCAATATACCACCCACCAGAACATCCTCCGAGCCGCTAAGAAAAAAACCCTCACAATCAAAGGACGGAGGATTCGCTTCTCGTCTGACTACTGTAGCTATGATTACCATGAAGCATCGCCAGGCTTCCTCTCAGGTGATGGATTTGACCAGAGCCAAAAGTGTGGAATTTTTCCTGCTTTACTGTGCTCAAAGTTAAAGGAGGCGGCCGAGTTAAGACATTTCCATCCCCAAAAGAAGCTTGACACTTCATCGCCTCCCTGCTGGGAGCGCAGGCTCTACAAGCGGCCGAGGATAAGAGCTGGAGGATGAGCGTGCACCTGAGGTCATGCAATAGCGTTCTACATCAGGAACCAGCATATGTAATGCACACTGCGCCCGACTAAATTCATACTGCCTTACTTTAATCGGGATACAAGCAACAGCATTGGATTGTTTATTTTTGCTTTTTTTGCCGAGGCTATGCTCCATGCCGCCTGGAACTCTCACCACAGTGTCGGACTAACATGATGAAGGGAAGATGTTGCTGCTGAGCACCGATGGGAACTACTAGCTGTCTATTTGGGCTAGGGTTAGGGTACTATCTATTAGGAACTGTGGCGGGCTGAATGCGCCTCATAAGCAAACTAGTGTACTGACTATGCTGTGCCGCCAAAAAAATGTATCTGGCTCTCCTACAGGACACACCTTCTTAATAGAGACTTGGGTTGTATTGTTAATAAGGTCTACCATACTATTGCTACCCCTTCGGCTGACACGAAAACCAAAGGATTTGCCATCATAATTAGACGCACCCTGAAAGTTAAACTGTTGGGCCTATGGGCGGACACACCCGGTAGAATGACATGTGCTAGAGTTGAAATGAGCAGGAGAATGATGGCCCTTATCCCTGCTAATGCCTCTAATACTTTGGATGAAGATTTTTATACTATGCTAACACAAAGAATGCTGGAGCTAACTGACTATGCGTTTGTGGTGGAGGGGATATGAATGCAGTATGGCATGCGAACAAACGCTCAGGTGCAACCACCTCTAGGGATTATTGTTAAAGAAAGACGAGGATCCAACAGAATGTCAAAATAACAGGCCTCTCAGTTTGTTAAATTCGGACCTTAAAAGTTATGAAAAGGTACTTGCCCGGCGCATTCAGGATCATTTATCAGAACTAGTTAACTGTGATCAGACAGGTTTAATAAAATCAATGCTAGCCACAGATAATGTTAGACACCTTCTCCATGTAAAAGATGCTGCAGGTGACAAAAACTCCCCTGCATCAGTGCTGTCCCTTGATGCTATGAAGGCATGTGACAGATTTGAATGGCCCTTTTTATGTTCTGTCCTGAAAGAAAAAAAAAAGTCATCCTTACTGACCGCCAGAGTTAGTGCTTAACACTGGAGATCTTCCGTCTCATGCATGTGCAGGTCAAGTATTATTATCAACAAAGTCACATGTGACCTTGGATGACCACTGGCTCAAGTTCAGGTGTCATCACAAGATCGTTTCCTTTTCATCTTCTCGCTTATGCAGGTAAACGCACACTACTGGGATAACATTAGCTTTGGCTAAATTATGGAATATTCATCTCGTCCCTTGTAGCCTTGTGACCTCATCAGTTGGAGTTGTGGGTTGCTTGCCCTCCAGAGGCTGTGACAAGCTTTTTCCTTTTCCAGAGAGGAATCAGCAGATTTGCTGTTCGGTTCTTCGCCGGACTGACATACGTTCCGATCCACGTTCATCACCAACGTGAGACCACCTTTCTCAATCGGTAAGACTGGTTAAAGTTGACATTATGCTAGCAGGAGTTAGCAGATGCTGATACTGTGTCAGTGAAGCGCGTCTGCGCTCCTTTTTCACTGCATGTATCGTTTCCTACACTGATTAGCAGAACTCATGTCCTGTTCTCGCAGTCAGCAGAGTGTTCTCGCTCAGTCTAACTCGGTGGAACGCTAGCACGAGCGTGTGCTCGTCGCTGGATATATTGACTACTTCTGTCCTTATGAAGAGAGCGTCCTTGCTCCCTCTCACGGCATACACTGTTCCCTGAAGAAAGAATAAAACAGAGAGAGAACAGTAGAACACCATTTAAAATGTATAGGAATACACTGTTTTCTGACAACATTACTGTGTAGCTGGAGAGGGTGTTTCCGCTCCTCTTATTGTAGCATTATACATTGTTTTGTGTAATGTGCTCCAAGGGCTGTCGCTCAGTCTAACCTAGTTGGACGCTAGTATGCGAGTAGTCACACTCTCCTCTCACTGTATAGACTGTTTCTTGAGGAAAGCTGAAACAGAAGGAACACAGTAACGTACTATAGGGGGTACAGGACTATACTGTTTTCTGACAAATGTACTGTCGGTGGAGAGAGTGTTTCCGCTCCTCTTACTTAACAATATACATTGCTTTGTGTCCTGTGCTTACGTTTAGCAGAGTGTCCTCGCTCAGTCAAACGGTTGGACGCTTGAACGAGCATGTGCTCATTTTTAGCTATTTATTGACAGCTACTGTACTGGTGAAGAGAGTGGTCTCACAACGTACTGTGTAGGTGGTGTGAGAGTTTTCCACTAAGACACCCTCTCACTGTAGCATTACATATTGTCTCATGTCCTTTTCTCACAGTCACCAGAGTGCTCTCGCTCAGTCTGACTACAGTGGTCCTCAGCGATTGGATGGCTGTTTTTCTCCGGCACCACTACTCCGATTGACTCTAATGCTTGTAAGACCTGTATGGCTCCTCTCCAGCCCGAGGACGGCCATGACCTTTGTCCCTATTGTCTGGGCCTCGGACATCTGAGCAGAGGACCCATGTATGAATTGCAGTTACATGCCTCGTGCAGTAACAGCTGCTAGACTGGCTGAGGTGGAATGCCTGATGGGTGATGCTTGCTCCACAGTGACAGCTTTTGCCACTCACTGTCATGACTTGGAGGAGGCCCTCCCAAGCCTCTGAGTCCAGCTCTCTTTCCTCCGCTCAGAGCTTTTTAGAAGGGACGGGAGAGAGCACCATGAGGTCCATCATTCATGCAGCACTAGCGCTCCTGCAGCTGGATCTACAACAGTCAGAGCCGGCGCCTGCTTGCGCTTTCTTAAAGCGCACTCCACCCCCTGCCAACTTCACTGTTCCTCCCTCTGATGAATATCTGAGGAAGTTGCATGCAGGCTGGAGGGCACTAAGCCTCTCTCCCACCTTACATCGGATGGCCGAACCCTGGCAACCATGCAGGATATGGAAAAATCCTGTCTTGACCACATACCAGCTATTGAGCCGACTATTGCGTCCCTCATAGTTTCACCTGATGATGCCAGGTGCCCTCGACCACGATGTCAGGTCACTCTTTACCTCTTTTCTAAGGCTTACGACACTGAGGCGCACATTGGGTCATATCTGCAACACTTTATCGCATCTCATGCTTGCCCTCTCAGCTCCTCTGCAGAGGGCTGATGTGGACACACATCACATTGATCTACCCGGTTTCTCGTTTTTCTTTTATTTTCAGCTCAGATCAGCTCTCAAAGCACAGTGTCCGATGGCAACAACCATTCGACCACTTTATACATTGTTTACACTACAGGGGAAAAACAGGGGTAGGGTGTCCACACTGTACAGGATCTTTTTGGAGGCCTCCTATCAGGATCTACCTCTGGACAGAGTGTGGAGACTTGACTGCCCAGATCTGGACTTGGATTTTGATTGAGGGGATGTATGGTTAAACATAAAGGAGGCTTCTCATAATCCCAACCACCAACAGATTCACTATAATTATAGCCCATAGAACATACCTAACTCCGCACAAACTCCACTGCATGAAGGCGATAAATGATTCCTCATGTAGTTTTTGCACTATCAAAGCTCCTGGCACTTTCCTTCACATGGTGTGGGATTGTCCACCAGTGTCACAATTCAGGACTAAAGTGGCATTGATCATGTCAGACTTACTATCTGTAACAATACCAGTGACTGTATTTGGCCTGTTGTTAAATGATTTGTTGAAGCTAAATATCACCAAGATCCAAGTACGCATATCACTGGCAGGCCTGACAGTGGCCAAAAAAAGGATTCGGATTAATAGGGCTGCAGAGACAAGTTTAAACAAACTGGCGCTCCGCAGCGAGTTCTTTTTGATAATGAATAAACTGTAAACTCACAGAATCTCCCCGTTTCCCTCAGTGTGTGTGTGTGTGTGTGTGTGTGTGTGTGTGTGTGTGTGTGTGTGTGTGTGTGTGTGTGTGTGTGTGTGTGTGTGTGTGTGTGTGTGTGTGTGTGTGTGTGTGTGTGTGTGTGTGTTTTTATGTAGGTTTATTTGTATCTATATGTGTACTTGTGTTTATATACATGCTAGGGATGCATCATTTTGTTGGTTGCATTGTCTTGGTGCTTGTAACCATTGACAAACTCCTTAGCTGCCCCCGTCCTTACTTTAATTTATAGTTCTTGTTATCTTTCTTTCTTGTACACATCTCCGTATATTTATAATATTTTGATCGCTCTATGTTGACCCCTTTCCTGTACTATTGACCTTGAGCCTCTGCAGTGGCGGTTGTAGCTTGTATGGTGCCCTGGGCAAAAACACATCCTGAGGCCTTTGGAAAGATATTTATAAAACTGTATTTGTACAATTTTATGCAATCATAGATACCAAAATTATACACAATCAGATTAATCTTAAAATAAAGTACGCTGATTCCCCCACTCATGCAGTCTCTCTCTCTCTGCTGCGTAGTCTCAGTAATTGGTTGTCGCCAGGATGGATGGTCTGTTTTTGAGAAACTATGGGATCAAAGACAGAGGAGTGTTGGACTGCATCGCTGACCTAAAATCCCCCACACACCTGGAGGATTTATTTGACTCAGCATCAGGGAGACATCCCGGCCTGAATGGCCATATTAAGTTCATCACTCCCAATATGACATCCAACATGGGCCATAATGGGAACTCACCCGTCCTCCTGACCTGAATTTTTTCCATGAGGATGATTGCTGTCTTTGTTCCATTAGAGTGAAAATATCTCTCACTTGACTTCTGATAAAATAGTGCTTATTTTCAGGCTCCTGTAAATAATATTAAAGGAGGTTTGAGATACCTGTCGATATCCATCCACCCATCCATTAGCCAATTATCCTTTTAACCCTGTAAAGCCCAAATATATTTTAAAAAATTGGCTATTTTTTTTTCACCTTTCAGATGTTGTTGTAGGAGGCCTCTGATGCAGAAATGAAAGGTTTTTGGAATTTTTTACATTTTAGTAATTTTTTAGGGAAACGTTTTGCAACGCTGGGCATCAGTGGTAGCAGGAGTTCTGTTTTTGCACTCACAGTCTGAATGAATATACAGAACTACTAAGGGATTATTTACAGACTTGTTTGCTCATTTAACCCCATAACAAAATACATCATGAATAATCATCACACAACATTCATATTTTTTTTTAATAATAATTTATTCATTAAAAAAATGGGGGAAAAATTCTAAATTTTCTAAAAATATTAACAAAACTCAATGACCTGAATGAAAGCTTTGACATAGACCAAGTGTTCCACCAGGTTCAATTGCAGTGACAGTCCCAAAGACAGTTCTTCTCCTTTTTTTTACGGACATTGCACTTGCTGCAGAGTGTTGGTGAATCCTTCATCCAAGTGTCTGAAGCGTCCTCTCTTCATCTTCACAGTGAAATGTGCGATCATGTCCTTGCGTATATCCACTAAGGTGGTGCACAGAAGTCCTCTTGGCTGTGACCTTATATTTGGTGGACTCGAATCACCTGAGGACAGTCTCTTCTGAGCAGTCAAAGGGCTCCTTGATGGCACTGTCTGTGTTACTGGGCTCCCTTTGCCTGAAGAATGTTGTCCTCTTTGGTGTGTTGACAGTTGTGTTTACCAGGATGAGAGAGGATGTTAGTTGTGCCTGGAACAGTCTCCTGTTCAGTATCTCTTTCCTTGGAATGTTGAGGGCTTTGCAGTCCCACTTGTAGAGGAACCAGATGTAAACCACCGCGAGGATGATAGTGCGCCTGAAGATGAAAATGTACCAGCGCCGCAATGTCATGGGGAACTTGTATTTGACTACAAATTAGTCCAAAAAAATTAATGTAGGTTTGGTGGCTTTGTCCCATCGCTAAATAAACAACACCTGACAATCCAAGTTCAGATTTGGCTCGTACTCCGTTGACACTTCAAGTGACAGATCTTGTCAGAGATTTTAGTTTTTTAACCACAATTAGAACCCCCGTGTGTGTGGCTGGCCTTGCATGTATTGTTAAGTTTAGATGAATGTCCCCTTGAAAGGAATCACAGAGTTGTGCTAGTCGGGTACCACTTGCAGCCCATTCGCACCTGTCCCTGAACAAAGCAACAACCATCCCCCAGAGCACTTGCATCCCACACGCAACAAGCAACTATTTGGGCGAACAAACAAAGCCCAGGATCAGTGAATTACGTTTTTTAACTGATACGATACAGATGCAACTTTCTTCTACAGAGAATCAACCAGAAATTGTATAAACTCAAAATTGGAACTTGTAATTGTAACAAGATACATTTAGAATTCAGGAATAATCAAAAGGATTATATATATATTTGTATTTTGGGAACATGTGAGAAGTGCAATATCCCCACGTAATGTGTAAGGTGCACAGGCTATTTTGACTACCACTCTCACTCAGTGTTGTAAAATTGCAACATGGACATAACAACCTAAAACTCTCATTTGATGAATGTATTCCACAGTAACTTGGTATCTACCAGTTCTAGACATTGTAATAAACACACAAAAAATATATCAGGCATTTTACTTACTTTAGTCTTGATTTATAAAATGTTGCGTGAGTTCATGGCCATGTAACAATAACAATGTGGGGCTAAACAAAAGGAATCATTGACTATGTCAATGTGGTTCTTTAGGGGAGAAAAACATTTACAGATATATTTCTAGGACAGCTAAAAGTGATGTTGCAAAATTGCAACAGTGGGCCTCACAGGGTTAAGGGTGGCAGGGGGGGCTTGAGCCAGTCCCGGCACACCCGGGACAGGTCGACAGCCCATCACAGGGGCGACACACAACCATTCACACTCAGATCACACCTACTTTGTTTCCAATTATTATTTAAAATTTTGTGAAAAGGTTCACTTGGATTCAAGGATAAACTGATTTCATTTTGGAGAGTCAAATGTTCTAGCCTGGCGTAGCCAGACTAATACTCAAATGCATATTAGTCTGGGACCTCGGTTCATTTTCGAGAGGCGTTACCAACGGATGCAGAGCAAAATGCTTCTGGACACAATTGGACAGACCTGCAACCAGTAAACCAAAGACTCATGTAGCGTCTGTTCAGCGATGCTAAAATGTCAACAGACTAGAGCATAGAGGAGATGTCTTTGATAATTATTCCACAATTACTTGCCCGAATTGTGGCCGTTTTTGTGGGAGAAATTTGAAAATATAAGGAACTTTTAGTCAAATGCTCGTTAATCAGTGGCAACATTGGTTGTCTCATCCCAATGGAGGGGATCCAGACCAAGTCTGGCAGAGCAAATGAAATTAGATCCCAGAATTTGTCTTGGTCCCGGGCTACGAAAGTTCAAGGTCACTGTGATTTCACCGAACAGGTCCAACCCACATTTTTGACCAAACCTCAAGAATTCAAATGCCAGTTATGACAGAAATTCACACACATGCCTAAAAGGATAAAATAGTAAAGTAAGTTGTCGAAGGTCAACTATTTTGGGCCGTAACACCATAATTCAGGAACAGAAGGGGAGTTTTCCTCCAACTTGAGATTTTCGTGGAGGCAAACAACCACAAGGCTGTAATTTTAACGAGAAATCTCCACTTGGCATCAACATTGTTGTTGTCCTTTGAAATAAAAGTTTGACAAAACAACCCAACGCAAGCACCACTTATACATTTTTTTTGAGCTGTCAGCTGTATAACATTGTTAAATTAAATCCTTATTTTTTCCTGTGTGGTTGGATCATTTAAAATATGCCATAATGGTGTTCACATTTTCTGTTGCTGCTCACTGAGTTTATTTGTCCATTGATACGTAATAATAACATTCAGAGCAGCAGTTAATTGATTAATGGATTAGTTATTGAATACTAAATTAATCACCAACTATTTTGATAATCAATTAATCGGTATTAATGGTTTTTATGAAGAAAAAAAATCGACATTTTATGATTTCAGCTTCTTAAATGGAGATTTAATTGAATATGTTCTGGTTTCTTTGCTCCTCTATGGACAAAAGCAAAACATCATCTCAGGGTTTAGAAAACATGTCACATCTTATGGACAAACAACAAATCGATTCATAGAGAAAATAATCCAAAATGAAACTAATCATTAGTTGCAGCCCTAATAACGTTGCTTTGTGTGCATTTCCTCAGGTGTTCCTTGGGCCAAACGGTGAGGTGGAGGAGTACTCTGTCATCTCCATCCAGCAGAATGCAGCCATCAGCTCAGACCTCATCCTCGACCAGAAAGAGGAACATCTTTTCATCATGACCCATAACATGGTACGTCCATGCACACAGAGGGTGCAACATGCAGCAACTGGACTTGTGTGGTCACATTTAATGGTTTTCCTGTATCGTAGTAATAAAGCTAAAGAAAAATTATATACTTTCCGCCCTAATTCTTCCTCCTCCACTTAGGCCGTCGGTAGTTGGGATTATTTAAATGACCATATTTCATTAATCATTTTGCATTGTTCCACTGAGGAAAGTGGGTCACATATTCTTTGTAATCAGATTTTTGGGAGATTAGTGTCGATGTCCTGCACGACTGAACATGATTGTGTTGACCTGGTTGCAGCTGCAGAAGAGGCCGGTGGCTGAATGCCAACAGCACCCGGACTGCCACTCCTGCCTGCTGTCCCACGACCCCTACTGTGGCTGGTGTGTCCTGGAGGGAAGGTGAGATAAGCCCGCCCTGCACATGTCCTCATCCAGCAAAAAAGATTCATTTCCGGTACTGTGCAATTTAAGTGAACAAATTAACTAATTAATTTGTGACATCAAATCAAGATATAATATGAAACTTAACTTACTGGTCGCAGCAATCAGCAAGTCTCCTAGAACCTAGACACTCAAGCACAGGAAGAGCGAGTGGATAATTTTTACCAGAATAGAACATTATTAAGCATAAGATGAAATTTATACAGAAATAACAATAATATGGTAATGCTTAAAGCACAACTAAATTCAGGGAACTGACTCTGTCTAGTTTTCTGACATTAGCAAAGCTGTAAGCTGTAGCTGCCAAGTGTGTCTGAGTGACAGAGCGTCATGAATATAACTTTTCATTTCAAAGATGAAGATGAACATTTAGTTTTCGACTACAAAGCAATTTATGAGAAAGATTGATTATTGTTGAATTTTTGACTACACTTGTTGGGGCTCGAACCAGCAGCCTTGAGTATAGGAGACGGACAAGCTTACCACAAGGCCAAAACCCCTGAATCGTAGCATCTTTTGCTAGCATGTGTCTTAAGGTGTCGGGGAGTGACACTTACAAACTGCACACACAGTGTTTTGTGGTGCAGGGGGTTTTTTGGTCTTCAATTTTCAGAACCAGATTTTTCGGCGCGCACACAGAACCTACAGCTAGCAGACGTAAAAATGGTATTGGATTAAAATAGTTTACTGCCCCTTTAAGAAGTAACATTGTCTAATTTTAAATGGCAGATGCAGTTTGTGGTCTGTAGACTGAGCACCACAGCAACACTGTCAGTTTACACAAATGTTGGCTGACGTACGCCACTGTATTATATTATAATCTGTGATATGAATGAATGACTCCTGATGTGAAATGTCTGTTTAGACAGGTCTAGTTGAAATACTTTTACTGAAATAAAAATAAACAAAAAACGTACCAAACAAAGTGCCAGCTTGTAGTTAAGTATCAGCAGACACTTGTTGTGCAAGGGAGACTGAGTTAGTTCCAGGGGTATTGTGTTTGAGACTGATGAAAGGAATCTACCACATCACTTCTCTGTCACAAGGTACTACACCACATCTGTGCCTCCTCTCTAATCTGCCTCACCACCTGGCCTCCCACCTGGAGCGTTCCCTCCTCTCTCTGTGTTTACCCCCCCCACACACACACATTTTCTTCCTACTTCCTGGCTAATAATCCTCTTGCATTTATTCTTTTTTGACTCAGGTTGTCTTTCCTAGTATTGCATTTTCTATTTTTTTCACACATTCCTTACATTGGATGCTGTTTCTTTTTGGTCCAGCTAGAGTGGAAACCAGACTTCTCAGATACTTAGAAAAGCTTGTTAACAATCCAGGAAGCAGCTGGTGTGTAGTTTTACAATTCCAGCATGATTTATGGATTAGCAGTATGTACTGAAGTTGGCTTTTCATGGTTTAATTTGAGTGAAAGATGTAGTTTGAGAGCATGTCATGTGATGTAATAGTGGAGCCATGGTGGTGTTTTCCCTACAGGTGTGTGTTGCAGTCACAGTGCGCTCGTTGGAACCTGCCAGGTCAGTGGCTGTGGAGCTTCGACATGGAGCAGCAGTGTCTGACCGTCCAGGACCTCAACCCCTCGAACATCAGCAGGGAGGAGAGCAGGATGGTAAGACTGCAATGCACTTATCTGTACATACCCTTAGAAAGGGTTTGGAGAACATATGGATCTTTTTTGCAGATTCTTTAAACAGAAACATTTTTTGTTTGGTTTCTGTTGACTGCAGATTAAGATAAAATTATTCAACTCAAGCACCAACAAGCTTCTTTTTTTTTTTAAGCGCCACTGATTCCTGCTCTGATGGTACAGTTTATCCATGGTCATATTCTGCCTGTACATGCTCCCACATACCAAAGTAGCAAACGGATCTCATCCCACAATCCCTGGGATCAGATGAGCTTTGATAAGGTTTACGCTGACTGGTGGTACACTTTGTGTGGATATATGAGTTTAAGTTACAGGGAAACTAGAGAAGATTGTGATCAGAGACTGTCCAGGTGTAGTAGTATAGCACATAGTAGTATATGTGAAAGATGGTGCATATGGGCTGCAGCAGAGACACAACATACATACTCCTTCTATAACTGAGGGTGTAAATTATACCAGTTTGGATAAAACTTTTTTCCTAATATGATACAAGTAGCTCAACAGGCAAAGAGTTTGGTGAGTTTTCTTATTGGGTATAGCTAGTATATAATTTCATGGATGATGTTATAGCCTGTGACGGCTTGTTCCCATTTTATGAAAGGGGAACGGTAATTCCGTGTGACTAGGCACAGCCTCTGCCAGCCTTATCTCCTGAGATGGGCTGTTCCAAAGTCGAGGGCCCCTGATGGAGAAAGCTCGGTCACCCTTAGATTTGAGCCTCGACTTTGGAACAATTAGTAAAGACCCACCGAGGATCTAAGGCTGCGAGCTGGGGGATGTAGGGGATCAGCATTTCATTCATATAGATTGGAACAAGACCAAGCTAATTCTAAAATGGACGGGGAGCCATGAAGTCAAGCTAAAACAGGGGTTATGTGATGCCGTCTATTAAAACCAGTGAGAAGTCTAGTTTCGGACCAGTTGGAGGCGGGCAAGGGATTTTTTGTTGACACCAGAGAGGAGGGAGTTGCTTAATTGGTGGAAGGTCCTATACGCTACTCTGCATGTCAGGACTAAAGCCAAGTCATGAAGTCCAAGGAACTCTGTGTAGAGATGTGTAAATAAAATGATGTGGCGACACACAGACCAGGGGAAGGATATAAAAATATTTCTGAATGTTTGAGTGCCCCCAGCAGCACAGTGGCCTCAGGAATCCTCTTTGAGTTTCCCATCTTCCCTCAACTCAAACTTCATCTGCAGGGAATGCAGTGCAGAAATGTCACACAAAATACAATGTTGAATAATACGTCCAAGAGTTTGTGTCATTCATGTTCCCGTAGCTGGGAATTGTAGTTTTCCAATCAAATTATTTTTCATTGACATTTACAGGTGAGTAGATGATGTGATTTATGCTTCAGACCATCCAATCACTTACTGTCATTTTGACTTTCACTGTCCTCTGCAGAAGCCCATATGTGGACTCACTAATGCTGCTTTCTCTGTCCAGTAACTCTGGATCCCTGTTCAAATATTCTGATTCTATTCAGTGTTTGTCTGTTGTCCACCAATTTGCCATCACACTCATGTGTTTAAGCACCGACAAATGTGATTTAGATGTGGTTTTAATCTCATTTGCAAACATGGGAGCCTGTATGGATATGTCTGTCTGAAGTGATCTAGCGTCAGTCATCTGAGCCAGTGTCACGGTTTCTTCTTCCCTCAGGTGTCTTTGTCAGTCCCAGGTCTCCCAGTGTTAGAGAGGGATGAGTCCTACTCCTGCTTCTTCCAGGACAGCCACGGTCCTGCCACTGTCACCAAAACAGGTGTCACCTGCCAGTCGCCCAACACCGGCAGAGTACCCACAGTTCCTCCGGGACATGGTAAGCGTGCTTTAATGCCACAGTTTAGTTTCTGGCTTGAACTTTGTGATTGTAGGATTTGGTAGCATTCTGTGATGAGATTTATCTGTCTGTCTGTCTGTCTGTCTGTCTGTCTGTCTGTCTGTCTGTCTGTCGGTGTGTGTGTGTGTGTGTGTGTGCGCGTGTGTGTGTGTGTGTGTGTGTGTGTGTGTGTGTGTGTGTGTGTGTGTGTGTGTGTGTGTGTGTGTGTGTGTGTGTGTGTGTGTGTGTGTGTGTGTGTGTGTGTGTGTGTGTGTGTGTGTGTGTGTGTGTCAGCAGACATACCTAACATGTATACAGTCCAGGAATCTAAGTTAAACCAATCCATTTTAGCCAGTTATAAAAAGCAGGGAGTAATCTGTAATTTTAAACATTCATCCATTAGCTAAACAGATTATCCTTTGAGGATCGTGCACACGGGGGGGTGGGTGCTGTGGCCAAATCCAGCTGACATTCAACAAGAGGTGGGGTACATCCTTGACCGGTTAAAGGTTAAAGCATACAGCTCCCCCATAAATCAGTTTCATCTAGAGATGCTTTGATATGTGCTTTAGTTTTATTAGTGGGTTGATTGTTTAGCATGCTGAGAGAAGTTTGTTTGTTGTAATAAGTCAGTGACAATGACACAAAAAGATAAAAGGGGCCTTTAAATTAAAAAAATGCAAGACTCTACAGAGGTCACACTCACCCAAACAAGCATGATTTGTATGTCTCTATGTGCCTCTCTCGCTCACGCACACGCACACACACTGATTTCCATGCCTGCATTCCTGAAACTTGCAGCTTGTTGTAGTTCTCAGGGTGCAGGGCTCAGGCAGAATCATCCTGGGGATTTATTGAGATGTGGACACAGGCTGTATTAAAGGATCGGGCGGTGGCTTACCTTTACTTAAAGAGGGTTAGTGTCAGCACTCACTTAATAAAAGAGGGAGCTCTGGGCCTGTAAGGGCAACTGACGTTTTCAAATTGAAGATCAAATTCTCACCTCACTCCTGCCTTTCAACAATGTTTTTGTATCATGTGTAAGTGCAAAATGTTGACTGCCAAGGTCACTGCTCAGCTGCTTTGAAGCATTGAATGTAAAAATGTATGAATACTTAGCAGTGAAGAAATAAAATAGCATAAAAAATACATGTATTTTTATCAGCCTGAGTCACAATAGTATGAAACAGAGAGTAGCCCATTTTACTGTGGGTGCACTCCTTAGCCAAGATTATACTTGTGCGCACTCTTTTCTCGTGCTGTAAGGGATTGTTACCAACATTTCAGGTGTGCCCACTACAGAGTGAACTCAAGATAAAGAGACTCAGATAATCTGGATATAGATTATCTTCCTGTTGTTCCTGTTCCTCTATCTCAGCAGCATTTTGTTGAGCACAGTGAGAAAATGTAAGACCCAGAATTTTCCTGACTGAGTAACAAGGGTCACATATTCTAACAAGTTGCCTCATGCAACTCCCACTTTTCTTCTCCTCATTGAGCACCTGTTGAGAGGAGAGAAGTGTCACTGTGTTTATGTCTGCACTCTCCTAGGCTGAGGATGGATGGTGCACATTTATTAGGCCTCTGTGTTTTGGCTGCCTGGACCAGACCCTCTCCCACATGCAGTCGCTGTGTTTTGAGGAACATTGTACTGATCCCAAACTTTCTTAATTTAGAGACGATAATCCTGACCAAATATTTTCAGAGCCCCCCTCGCTGGACTCTGTGCTGATGTAACCATGTGTTGTTTTCAGCTCTTCCTCATGCTGCCTCTCTCTCTCTCTGTTTCTTTTTTTTGTCAGACTTTGTCAGAGTCACATTGTCTCTTCGTTTTGGCGATGTCACCGTCACAGAAAGGGATTTCATCTTCTACGACTGCATGGCTGTTAAGCAGCTGTCTGGCAGCATGCCGTGAGTTACCACTGTGGATTTATTAGTTCTGCTCTCCTTGTATCCTCCTGACCTGCTCTGCTCATTTGACTGCAGCAGACTCTGTATCCTGGTTGTTCTTTGTCTCGCCAGCAGTTTGCCTTTCACCAGTCGATCTCATGTCCATTTTTCAATTTCTTCTTCCTGCTCTCCTACATTTAATTCTTTCCCCCGAACTTGTGACCCTGTACTCATAGCTCTGTAAAATTCTCTCTTTATCTTTCATGTCCGTGTATCTCAGCTTACACACTCACCAAGTATTTTATTGGAAACTACTGTACACCTGCTTATTCTTTCAGCCAATCATGTGGCAGCAGTAAAATATATAGAATCCTGCAGATACTGGCCAGGAGCTTTAGTTATTGTTCACACCAAACATTAGGATGGAGAGCAAAACAGATCTCAGTGTCTTTGACTGTGACATGATTATTGTTTTGAGTTTTTACAAAAAATGTGATATCTTGAGATCTTTTAACACAACAGTCTCTAGATTTGTTTTTACACAAAATGCAGCCATAAACAAACACCCAGTAGCAACAGTTCTGTTGATGAGTGAGGTCAGCTGGTCAGAAAAATCTATTGGTTGCCACGCCTTTTCAAACATGTAGCCAACATGGTGACCTGTTAAGAAGTGTCCAGCGTTGTACACTCAACCATCCGTGCACTGTATATGCATCAGTGTGAACGTATTTATGCATTTATTTGATATTTAATAATATTTTATATAAAAAATTAAAAAAACAGATTCATCAAACTCTCTTAACTACACAAACTGAAAAGGCTTGTTTAAGCCTCATTAGTTTTACCTTCATCAGCTTAATCAACCCATGCTAGTTGAGAGCTGTACTGCAGACATGAAGAGTAAAATGTTTGGCATGAAGTTAGCTGCTAAAAAAAGTATCATTTGGGATTAACGGGTTCCATAGACAGGGGGAGCAGTCAAAAGCACGTGACAGTCATGGAGATGGACTTGTGATATCACACTGTCTACTAGACGGCGATTCCTGAAAAATCCTGCGGCAGCTGTCAGAGTGAGAGAATTTTTAAAACAACTTCTAAACTCTAGTCTTTAACTTTTTGTGTCCAAATGCCAGTAAAATCATAAAATTACTCTTTTAGACCTCACAGTTAATTGGAAACCCATGGTAGTGATTATATGGTGAGTTCAATATGTCTGACTTAATCAATTTTGGTTCATACCAAAGAGGACTTTTTAAGAACTAGGACAGTTTTTAATTCTGCCAGTTTTTTTTTAAAGCGCATGTGAACAAATGTGTGCAGAAGAGTTGTTCTCACTGAGGCCCAGTGATCATTTGAGGAGTGATTTTAATTAATTGTAATGTTTGAAAAAAATAACACTCACAGTGAGCTCAAAAGCAATCTATGATCCAAATGTATCTGTTAATTAGGGAAAATGTTCTGGCAAATTATTTCTTTTTTATGTTGTTTCAAACAAGTTAACCATTTTAAAATTAAAAACACAAGCACTTAATCACTAATGTAAGTATTGCTCATACTGATAAAGCAAGCAAAAGTGCCTTGTGTTCCTACCAATTGTTTTTCTGACCATGTGATCACATAGCAGTTACGGTGCACCGCGGTTCTTTCTCTTTTCTTTTTTTTATTTCTTTTTTAGAAATAAAGTGAATAAGGATGCCCCAAACTGATATGATGTTGTAAAAAGTTATCGGATAAGTAAAGAATATAGTTAAATAGTGTAGTTAAATATTACAATCAGGGAGTAAAAAGAAATATAAAGTTTGTACTTTTCCCCTTTACCTCCACATACTCAGTTGATTCATTAAGTTAAAAACTTTTAACATTTTTATTTTCCAACTATTTTATAGGTCCACATTAAATCCGTTACAGAAGAGAAGATGAAGGGAATGTGTAGCTCAGAAGCTGAAATAAAAGCACTGGTAGCTGAGCAGCAACCTTTACAGCTATCTAATGCTAACTTTTGCCATGAAGCTTCACCAGCCTGTGCATGTAATTAGTTTAGATTTATTTACAACAGGATTAAAACGTAGTAGTTCTGTTTGCTGCTGCAAATGAACAGTTTGCAGTGAACTGGTTCCTGTGAAAGAGGAAACATGGAGAAAAAAACACGTTTGTTTTTGTTGTTTTTGTAAATGAAACATGTATGAAATTGAGCCCATGTCAGATTTGATGAAAACATTTTACCTTCTCAACATCATCGTGAATACTTGCTTCACTTTGTTTCCACAGATGCTCGCTCTACCAGACTATCTCTCTTCCCTGTCTATTCCAACCACTCTGATAAGAAACTGAGGCTCGATTCATTTTGACCACTGACCTTTCTTACCACTGATTGCCGGCAGATTTACAGTAATTGGATTAGTTTGTGTGGTACAGCAAACTCTTTGTCTAGACCTATCTACCCTTGTTTCCTATCACGTCTCTGATTTTTAGATATAAAGCCCACTCAAGTCCTATTAACTTTCCCCTCAGAGCTCCTCACCCTGACTCATTGTTTACATCCCCCTTGCTAAAAACCATGTTCATGTCTTTAAGCCCTACTTTCTGTCATTTCTCTTTGCAGTTGCCATGGTTGTGTTTTGAGCCAGTGGGGCTGTAACTGGTGTGTTCACCAGCACTTGTGCACCCACAAGCCCACCTGTGAGCAGGGGGTGATCATCTACAACCAACACGTAAGTCACAGCCATGTCATTTTACAGCCGCAGAAGCAGCAGAGTGTCACATGGTCACCTCTCTTTAGAGACAGGAAGGAGGATATTATGTTTCCTAATGGTTCCCTGTGGAGATTTGGTGTAGATATGCACATTTATTTTTAGATGTAAGGGACTTAGTTGTGGTGGATTATAATGAATGAGGCAAACACAGATTTGAATGGATTCATATTTAAAGTTGCAAAATCCTTGCAAAATCCTTTTCCACTAATAACACAAAGTGTTGTTAGTGAAAACAGTAGGTGCAGTTTTCTAATAATGATAATACATTTTATTTATATAGCACTTTTCAAGGTACTCAAAGACACAACAGATAAAAAAATCACATATAAATAAACAGACAATAAAATCACACATTAAAAGGAGTTTTAAAGAGGTGTGTTTTGATTGAGGATTTGAACAGTGATAGGTGGGTGCAGTCATGGATGTGTTTGAGGAGAGAGGTCCAGAGGGTGGGGGCAGCGATGGAGAAGGCTCTGTCGCCCCAAGTTCGGTGCTTGGTCCTGAGTGGTGGAGAGAGCAGGTTGGCATCAGATAAACAAGGCTGCGGGAAGGGGTGTGGTGGTAGATCAGTGCGAGGTAGGAGGGCGCCTGGTTGTGGAGGGCTTTGTAATTGAGCAGAAGGATTTTTAAGTGTTTTTGTTGTGGGACAGGGAGCCAGTGGAGATTCTGGAGGACAGGGATCAGGTCCCAGTATTCTTGGGACAGCAAACAATTGTTGAGCAGAAATATAACAGTATGTTGTATATACGTAGAGCCATGTTGTACATGGCACAAGTAGTTTGTTACACAGCAGCAACTCTTCATGTAACAGCTCGCTTTGGCGGCTCTTGACTTTTCATTGCTCCAAGCTTAATTTAAAAAACACTTACACTGACACTTACATCGATGATGACCACACTGCATGTCCCGTGACTGCTTCACAATAAAAGCGAATGTCAGTGTTTCCGATCATAACACAACAACAACTAAAAACCTACATTGTTTGCATTGCTAGCCAGCTTTATCCCCTTTTCTTCGTTTTGCTGTGGTTTTGCTGTTTTCAGTGTGTCAGTTAGTGAAATGGCATAAAACTCTGACAGGGGTACATATTGTGTTACATAGTGTTTCTACTTACACACATGTATTAGATACAAACAAGGGCAGGGATCCATTCCTACAAAATTTGCTCCATATGTGCTACAATGTCACTGGTACTTGAGGAGGCAGAGAATACGAAAAAAGCAAAACGTCAATATTATTTTAAACACACTCCTTTTAATTTAACGGTTGCACAGTACAGTCACTCATTAAGTTGTAAAACAAAACATGCACTAAATAAAATGGTTCAGCGATGATATTTTCAATTAATATTAATATTTTGAATGAGTTGGTCCATAGTTTTATCAATGTTTAATTCATAGGAACCTGCTCCTTAAATAAATGGTCAGATTTCCTGTCATACATTCATTAATGCTCACAAATATTTTGTTGTGCCTCATTCGTCAATACAAGCCTGCATAGTGTGTAACAACCGTCATTTCTGTGCATGTGTCATAAGCAGCGATAACAGCAGGTTGTGTGTTTAACATCACATTTAAATTCAGTCATTGTTTTTTTTTTTTTTTTTTTATTTCTCTCTCACCCTCTCCTCATTCCCCCCCCCTCCCCTCCCCACTCCTTCAGTTTGAACTCCCCACCTCAGCTCCTTCCCCAACCAAATCTATTAAAGTCATCACAACACCCAGTACCACAACAGCTGCCCCAACATCAACCACCATGACAACCACCACAACACCTTCCACAACAACAACAGCAACTGTCGCTACAACAACAACAACCACCTCAGCCCCCGTCACTGTACCATCCAATCATGAACCAACCACCCCTACCACACCCACTGATCCACCCACAACCACCAGGAGCCCTGAGCTGACCACCCCACCCACCACCCTGCCCCCTCAACTTGCCGCCACCCTGCCACCCACCACAGCAGCCCCGACCTTGCCTCCAACTCCAGAGACCACCACCAGGAAGGAAGAAGAGACTGAAGCGGGAGAACTCGTCGTTGCCACCCATAGTGACACCATAGTTGCTGCCACCACCGTTGTCATGGGGGCTACAGAGTTGGTGCCTGTCACCATGGCTAATGGTGTAAGTGGAGATCTGGACCCAGCAATGCCTCTGATGATCCCGGACACCTCCTCCCTGGAAGTGGTGACGGAGTTGCCCCCGAGTGACACCCAGGAAGCTGAGGGAGCACTGAGCCTGGCCGAGCCTCCAACCATTGCCTCATTCGGCTTCCCCCTACCAACACCTTTCCCTGTGGGCAAACCAGATGACTCTGAGCCTTTCCTCTACCTAGACCTGACCCAGGCACCCATCCTGATGCCCACACAAGACATCGATGCAGGACGCCCAGGCGCTGACTCCGAGGTCCTCCTTTGGCCAGATGAAGAAGTGGATGTTCATGCTGAGGGGGCTGTCCAGTCAGAAAATGACACTGCCACATTTTCAGCTGCCACTGTGTTGTCAGGTGATGGTGAGGTTGACCACGCGCCCCCATCCTACCCCCGCCTGTTGGATACTGACTCAGAGCTGGACTACCAGTATGATCAGGCTGACATCTTCCTCCCGGTGAGTTCAGCCGTCTCCTTACTCCTCCTCTCTTCCTCTTCTACTCTTCTTCTCAAAGCTTCAGCAGCCTCCCAGCGCTCCCGCCTGGACTTTCTCCTCCTGCTATGGGACCAAACTCAAATCAGCTTCCTGCTCTGCCCTTGTTTCCCAGCTCTTTCCCAGAATTGTAATTGACAACATCTAAATAAACAACAAATACACAGATTTTTACAAGCTCTTTTTTAATTGTATTGGCATCACATTCTACATTTTGGGAAAAATGCTGCATATTTACCGTTAATACCATAGCATGTATAGTAACCTGAGAATTCACAGCTCATAATTCTGTTGGCTTAGCCGCAGTTTCATTTTATCTCCATCATCAAAATGATTAGATGAATAGTGTTACTTAACAAGGAAACTGACCCTCTTTAACTTTTATATTTACTAATTTATCAGACTCTTTTATCCAAAGTAATTTACATCTGAGGGACAACACTAGGGTAGTAGGTATAACTATTAGGATGGACATTTCGGCCGAATACTGTTCTCCCATGATTTGCTGGCTTCAGTAACAATCAACTCTGTGGTGAGTATGTTGGGTCAGATTAGCAAGGTCTCTGGATTTCCAGTCCATTGCTTTAATAGGGAGTTGTTTGGAATGTTGTATTTTCGTGTACACTGTCTAAACTTTGAAGGATGCGGCCTCCACTGTGCGGCCAGCCTGGTCTCTTTGTTCTAAAATAATGATCCAGGTGAGCTGGCTTCATTATATAGATTCTGTGGGTGGAGCCACAGTAAGCAGCTGGCCAGGTGAAGGGAAGGTGTGCTTAATCTGTTCAACAAGACAAGGTGCTTGAGATCTAAAGTGCAAAGTGAGTTAATGCCTCGGACACGATTGTCTTGAAATCACAAGTATTTCAGTCGTTGTGCTGTTCACACTATGTGACTCATCGGCGACGGGGGTCACACACTACACAAAGGTGTTGGAAGTTTTTGCTGAAGGGCTTCTCTAGGAGATGAGTCTTCAGGAGATTCTTGAAGACAACTTGTTCCACCATCAAAGAACCAAAGAAGAGAAAAGTCTGCACAGTCTGTGTGATTGACTTGTGTGCAGGGGCAGCAATGCCAGACGACGTTCCCTGGAGGAACGCAGTGGCAACAGACATGAAAAGTGATGGTAAACAGAATGGCTGTCTGCTTTCTTATCTGCTGATAGGAGAATATTAAGGCAGCTATCTCCAGCTTAGTAGCGTTAATGAAACTAAATTTTCAAATTCGGTTTCCCCTCCAGCTGTAGTAGAAAAGAATAGATAGAAAGCATCTACTACAGCAATTTATTCTGGGATTGTATAATTTACAGTATATTACAAAATAACTGACACATACAATACAATACAATACAATATGTATCACATTACAATGACACAGTGTTTGTTATAGATATTAAATGGTGTAGTTAACCTGCTCTGTGCCCCACCTCACTGGATGAATAGGAAATATTTATGTGTGTGTGTGTGTGTGTGTGTGTGTGTGTGTGTGTGTGTGTGTGTGTGTGTGTGTGTGTGTGTGTGTGTGTGTGTGTGTGTGTGTGTGTGTGTGTGTGTGTGTGTGTGTGTGTGTGTGTGTGTGTGTGTGTGTGTGTGTTGAACAACAGGGCCATGAGGGCTCCTTTGTCAGCTGGGGTTCCTCAGCTTGTCCCTGTGTGGAGAAGGTCCGGGGTTCGTCAATGCTCCCTGTCAGAGTGGAGAGGAAGATCACTTTACAGGCCCGCAACCTGCACCTCTATCAGGTACCACTAACACACATCAGATATTATTCTATTTGCCTCGGCAGTGATCTCTAACACAAGTCTTTTGTGTGTTCAGGACACAGAGCTGGACTACGAGTGTGTGTTGGTAATCGAGGGGCAGACGGTGGTGGTGGACGCATACGTTGAAACTGATGACATTTATCCATTCAACTTTGACATCACTTGTCAGCTTCACCAGGTCTGATAATGTGCAGCGACTTATTGTTACACTCTGATGTCTTATGTTGTGACTGTGCAACATGCAGCAGTTGAGTTTACTTGTCTAAATGAAGCCATTTGCTGTTTGACCAGTACACATACTCTGCTCCTGTGGAGGAATACAATGCCATGGTGTATGTGAAGAGGAGGGACACCTTCCATGTGGACAGCTCTACTGATCTTTATGGTGAGTTCAAAGTTAGATTTGACTGTGCTTTTTTAGATTTAATCATTCAACATGTGTCTGTTATCCTCAGCTTGATAACAACACTCAATATCAAGTCATTTAAACAGCGACTGATGCTCTTCTCTGTCTGTTGGGCCATCAGTGACACTGTACAACTGCTCTGTGGGCCGATCAGACTGCAGCCGCTGCCATACAGCTGACCAGAAATATGGCTGTGTGTGGTGTGGCACTGCTCAGGCCAGTTGCCTGTATTCAGACTCCTGCAGTGAATCCATACAACACACCTGCCCTGCCCCCGTCATCCACTCTGTGAGTACAGACCTTTGACCTCTGACTAACCTCTTTTTACGTGTTAAAGCTGAAATAAATTGGCACTTATGAATGAATGAATAATGGCAAATAAAGGCCAAACATCTACAATTGATTTAGTTATTTTCCCTTTTAATTATCTTTTTTTATATATATCTTTTTTTGTACTTGCTGCAGATTGAGCCACTCTCGAGCCTGCTAGAAGGAGGAACCATGGTGACCATCTCAGGCTCCAACCTGGGCCAGAAGACTGAAGACATCCTTGACTCTGTATCTGTAGCTGGGGTTGCCTGCAATGTCATCCCAAACCTCTACGAGGTCTCCTCCAGGTACAGACCGGCTGTTTTTTGTGTTTACATTTTTAAAAAGGGATTCAATAGAATCCAGTATGGATCGAACCGAAATCTCAATACATATTCTAAACCCTGGAGCCCTTGCGTAACTTTGTGTATAATTAAGGGAAAAGAATGGGTCTCACCTGATGATCAGGTAAATGAAAAGTGTAATCTCTGTCTTCCAGGATCGTGTGCAGGACCAAAGCCAGTGGGGGAGAGAAGGTGGGCCATGTGTCTGTGGAAGTGAGCGGAGGAGAGTTTGGCCAATCCAGCCAGACATTCAGCTACCAGGTACATTAGATTCGGTTTAATTACTCTGTATAGGATCAGGTTGTGTTGACCTGAACTTAAGCATATTGAACAAAAATGGAAGCAAAATAGAACAAAAAAAACATCAAACTGACTGTGAGAGTTATAACAAGTAAGAAAAACTAAACTAGTGTCTTATTGAAATTAACACTCATCAGCATGGAACCATACAACAGTTTGCAGTTATTTAAATTTAATTTAATCCCCTGGTTTCTTCTTGAGTTAATAATTTAGTCAGTTCCCAAAATGCGGCGTTACCCCAAACCCCCTTTTTAATTTAGTGATGTGCTTACTTTCATACAAATAGACAGGATATACTAGAGCCACAACAGCTGTCATGTTTGTTTTCAGCCTTGTGTAGGTTATACCAGACGAGAATCGAGGGGGCATAGTTTATTATCATTACAGTAATGTATGACAGTTAAATGATAATGAGCACCTCACCATGAAGACACGTCCTCAAATGCTGATTCTGTACTTCTTTGCTGCGTCAGCTGAGCAGTGTATGTGGTGTGTTGCAGTGGAGTGGCAGTGCTCTCTGGTGGACAAATTGGAAATAAAATGGCCATTTTAAATACCACTTCTCTGCAATGAGCATAAATCCGCCAATAAAATCAGGCTCTGGTGAAAAGCCAGTGCTTAGTCCAATGTGATTCAAAATGCAGGCGCGTTTGTCCTTTCAGCTGATTAATAATGAGCTCCTCTGTGTATGTGAGTGGCTGATGCAAATCTGACAGCCCTCTTCTTCCTTCCTCTCTGTCCTCTCAGGATCCATTTGTGATGGGGGTGTCACCTGAAAGGGGCCCAAAAGCCGGAGGAACATCCCTGACGATCACAGGCCGAAACCTGCTGACCGGCCACCCCTTTGACCTCAGCATCACTGTGGGAGGAGTGCCCTGTAACATGTGAGACACACACACACATGGGGTGGAGATGTTTTGTTGGATGAATGAGGAGCCTGTTGTTAGTTCAAAGCCACATTTAATGTAGATGCTGCTATCGCCCAGTTTCTCAGTCCGACCTCTGACCTCCCTGCACCAAATCGGGATGAGAAAAAACTATTTCACTCTGGGTAAAAGTATCAAATCATTTATTAATCTGTCTCTCCTGTGTGCCTCCTCCTCCCCCTCAGTGTGTCAGAAGTGCGGCGTTCCAGTGTTCAGTGTGTGACAGGCAGCAGTAATAAGACAGGCGATCACCGGATCACCCTGCATTACGGCAGCAGCCAGCGTCACCTCCACACTTCATCCTATCGCTACACCCACAACCCCAACATCACCCACGCCTCGCCAGCTAAGAGCTTCCTGGAGTAAGTTTCACAGGCTGACCTTCAGCCCTCAACTTTCACCTCCGGTTTCCTCCTTGAGAAATTAATAATAGCTTGTTATTGTGAATTTTAAAACTGGTTTCTCTGTTTAGTGGTGGTCGACTTATCTACATGTCAGGCCACAATATGGACGTAGTGCAGGAGCCCCGGATGGTGATTACAGTCTCTCCCTACGAGTCCATTGTCCAGAGCAAAATGAGGAAAAAGAGGAGGCGGAGGACTATAGAGCAGAGGGAGGAGAGAGAGAGGACACCAGGACGGCCGGTCAGGATGGTTCCTGACCCTGTCTGTCCTGGAGACCCACTCTGCTCTGTCAAACAGGTGTGTGACCATTTTTTGAGACAGTGCTAGTATTTTTTACAACTCCTTGCATGCTTGCGACCTGCAAATTTGGCCAATGTGTGTGAGAGGTTGAAGAGTCCAGGAGTGATTGGTCAACTGCGGGGGTCATGTCCACTACACTTGTCGGTGTGTCTTTGCTGCTACGCTGGAATTAAGGTTCTCAGTCGCTATGATTTCCATCAATTAGATTCCAGAGAGGCCACGCATGAGATCAGTGTAGATCTCCACCACCTCCTCTGCTGACGGGGCGGTGCCCGGGTTTACGTGCGCATGCGGGTCTCCCGACTCGCGTTCTGTGTTCTCTTGCACGCCCTGGTGCAGGTTTATCGGAACGGTGCGCTCTTTTATCCCTTTCACCAGCCCCGTCCAGACAGGAGGTCTCTGTGTCGCCCCACTCCTCTCGTCCCCTCCACTCCAAGCGTTGCACCTCACCTTCCTGTTCCGAGGGCTTTACGGACCTGATGTCGGTGCACTCACAGAGGCATTACAGATGGTGGTGCTTAAATATCATAATATCACTTATTTAGCTGGCATTGAGGGTCAAAGGTATCTACACATTATCCACCTTTTTACTTGAGAACCTATTGGAAGCGACCGCACGGCAGGAAAAAAGTGGCTTCTGAAAGGTAGATGGGGGAAAATGACCAGAACAAGAAATAAAAAATCTGATTCTCTCTTCTTCTTCTTTTTTTTTTTTTAAAAGACAGTGGCAAAACTAACCATTGACTCTTTTTCCTCATTCAATTCAATTCAATTGTGACAGCACATTGTAATTTCTGTAAGGTGTCTATTCATTACCAAAGCATTTATCAGTTATACAGTTAAAATGGGCTAAAATGTGGATAATTGCGTTGAAGGCAGATTTAGGGTGTGACCCTACATTTTCTGCTTGTGCCCCTTAAACTTTACTTCAGGGGCTACAGCGCTCCTAGTGAAAAAAATTAGTCTGGAGCCCTGGTGAGTGTGTGTGTGTGTGTGTGTGTGTGTGTGTGTGTGTGTGTGTTTATGTGTAAGTTTGTTGAACAGAATAACATATGTGAAAAGCAAACTTCTCCCTTTACCGAACGTCTTCTCTGCACCCTCCATGTCTCATCAGTTCATGGAACGCTGTGAGGTGAACTCCTCCTCCCTGATCCTGTGCCGCTCTCCAATGGTGGACTCCTCTATCTGGGGGTCAAAGGTCACAGTGGAGTTTCTCTTGGACAATCTGCGCTTTGACTTCAGCAGTTTGAACCCTCAGCCCTTCAGTTACGAGCCCAACCCCGTCCTACGCTGCCTGAACCAGCAGGAACCGCTGAAGGCCTACCGCTACAACCCCGGTAGCTTCATCCAGCTGGAGGTCAGTGGAGAGGCAGTGACACTTGGGCAGTTCTTGAAATCTTAGTTTTAATAACTGAGGACTGAAAAACTATCGATCCAAATTATAAAAGAATTACATATAATTAAAAAAAAAATGAAAGTTTAGTATATTTCCATTAAATTTCCACGTGTTGTCAGGGAGAAAACCTAGACCTGGCCATCACTAAGGACGAGGTGGTGGTGTTGATCGGGGAGGGTGTGTGTGCTGTGAAGACTCTGACCAGAAACCATCTGTACTGCGAGCCACCGCCTCAGCAGCCCGCACCAGGACCCAACCGCAAGAAACGAGAGGGCTCTGACAACCTCCCGGAGTTCACAGTGAGTTCACCTGCTTTCACCTTCTACTCCACAGAGAAAGTCAGCTGGGTGGGGGCAGTGTGAGCACCTGACAGGACAGTCACTGCTGCTGGAAGCCTCTTACTGTTTAGTCAAGGGAATTTGAGTGGTATTCTGAAACCCAGGTGGCAACACGAATCTCAGCACGTCTTGCTAACATTTCTCAGTAGATGTCACGAACCACCTGAAGCTAAATCTGACAAGACAGAGATGCTTTTCCTCCCAGGGAAGGCATCTCCCATCAACGACCTCTCCATCACCATTGAGAGCTCTGTGGTGACCCCTGCTCTAACTGCAAGGAACCTGGGTGTGACTCTGGACAACCAGCTGTCCTTCGCTTCCAACATCGCAGTGACAACCCGCTCCTTCAGATTCATCCTCCACAACATCAGGAGGATACATCCTTTCCTCAACGAGAAGGCGACGCAGGTTTTGGTGCAGGCTCTTGTCATCTCACGATTTGACTACTGCAACTCCCTCCTAGCTGGTACTGCCGACATATGCCATCCGACCTCTGCAGCTCATCCAGAATGCAGTGGCCCTTGGTCTTCAACCTACCAAAATTCTCAGACATTACACCGCTCCTCCGCACCATGCACTGTTTTCTGGTGGTGACTTGAATCCGATTCAAGGCACTGGTACTCGCCTACCGCTGCTGCGAATGGCTCAGGCCCTCTACATCCAGGACATGGTCAAACCTTACACCCCACCCCGTCCACTCTGGTCTGCTATGCCCTCACTACGAGAAGTGGGCAGCCGCCCCTCATCTAAATCTCGTCTGTTTTCCATCCGGGTTCCTCAATTGTGGTACGAGCTCTCCATTGACATCAGGACAGCAGAATCCTTCAATGCTTCTGTTGCAGACTGAAAACTCATCTGTTCAGACTGCACCTTACTCCCTGAATTTATAATTAAGAAAAAAAACATTCTAATTGAGCACTTATGTGCTCTACTGATTCTTGCACATTTGCTAAATGAATGTCATGTCATGTATTTGTGTGTTTTAGGTCCAAATGGGCAACCTGAACTTTTCTCTTGGAAAGGTTCTGTATGACAACCTCAGCCTGTCCACTTTCCCCCTGGAGGCTCAGATTGGCGTCGGAGTCGGGGCGTCCATAGTGGCCCTCATTGTGCTCATCATTGTGCTCATCTACAGGTCAGTGGGTAGACTCAATGTGTGTGCAATTGTGTATTGATACAGAAAATGACATAATTTCTGACTGTCCTTGTGTGACCCAGCCCAAGCCCAGACTAAAACTCTGTAGAACATCTGTGGAGACCTGAAGATGTCTGATACAGCCACCAGTAGATGACTTAGGCCGTTTGTCAATGTGCGTTCTTCTCTGTACTTGCGTTCTCGTGTTCTCGTGAAACGTCATCAGTCTCGGTCAAAGTACTGTTCACATGCAAAGAACGCATCAAGCCAAGAACGGTCCACATGCCCGGATGTTGTTCTCGCCGCCTCCCCTTTACCAAGGATGCATCAGAGGAGACTTGTGTGTTCTTGGGAAAGCCAAGTATCCCAGAATGCATTTTTTTCGACAACCAACGGCAGCAAGGGGAAGGACAAAAGTCACAGCCGTAAGTTAAAACTTTTGAAAAAAATCTGTTGTTGTGTCCCGAAATGTACTTTAAAGATGTTTTGAGGCGAGAATATAGTTGTTTTGACTTTATATCTACGGTCGATTTATCAAGTTAGAGCTTATTAAAACAATTGCTCCGACGTTTTCGGAGTTGATAAGCGGCCTCGTCGACCATCCAGATGACCCGGGCGGTCAGCGCTCTCGGTCCCGGCCGAGAGCAGCCTCATCTTGGCAAGTCCTTGCAGAGGGCCCGCTGGATTTATCGCAATTCAACATGAGCTATTTTTCCGTTTTGGGTAAATCTGACGATCAAGCGCTGGTCTCAGAGCTTATAGGTATTTTCTCTAATATTTTTGTCAGAGGGCAAAGTTAACGTTTATAGTTTTAGATGTTTATTTAATTAGAGGAGCTGTGGTGAGAGGAGAGGGGGAGAGCAGAGCTGTGCCTGTCTCTGTCGGACACACTTGTAAATAAGTTGTAAATAAATACTGTTCATGTTCTTATTTAACCAGGAGATTCATTCTTGGAAAGCAACGGTGTCTTATATGCTGTGTATATATATTTGCAACCAAACAAAGGAAATCCCAAAGTTCTATAATATACAGTGATATACATTTTTTCTTTACATTAAAATTCACATATTAAATGTTTGCACAGTCACCAAAGTTTTAATCTGCTTTGTTTCGTGTGTCTGTTTAGGTCTCTTCTGTGAATCTTTAGGAGGAAGAATCCTGATGTGGCACCAGCAACATGGCAAAACGCCTCATGACCAGCAAGACGAGCAGCTGGCCTCCACCTCATTCACCTCCTCCATCTCCTCTGGTTTGGGGAAATGAGTCGCTCTGTGCAGGACGGTTGTCATTTTCTGCACAGCAGCATGTTGCTGCTGTTCCTGGAAGCCTGAAGGTTTTACATCAACTCCAGAAAAAAACAGCTCGGCGAAGACACATGATGATTCAGATGTGCAAACCTTCGTACGTGACGTTTTAGAGGATTTTAGTGTTGTTTATTCTACGTTGTTATTATATTTATTGCTTACTTGTGTCTTTATAATTTTATACCTATTCATTCAACTTTTTAATAAATTTAACTTTATGAATTGTCTGATATGAATTGTTGATAAATACCGGAATTTAATGTTCCTCTAACATCTGACCTGTGTGGTCAGCTTGAGATATTTCTGTCTTTCTTGATAAGCAGTGTAATCGCTCAGGTCAAAAAGTACGTACCGAAAAATGACTAATGATGTATGTGAAACAGATGAGGTACAGGTACTTATTACGTTTATATAAATGTTTGTGGGTCTAATTGTACGAGTCCTGTTTGCGTTCCAAGAAGACAAACAACAGGAGGTACGTAATGAATACATTATTAAAATACCAAAACTCTGTACCTGTCAGTTTATTAGGTACACCTAAAGCTGAAGTAATGCAGCATTCCTGCCTCAACCAGTTTTTAATATGTTGCTTTTTATGTTATCAGTTTTTGAGTGTTGGCTGTCCGTCCCATATGAATAGTATTCATACCCTCTGAGTATAGACCAAATATTAGAAACACCTCTCAGTAAAACTCAGTAAAGTTCAATGGCAATGATTGTGATGTTGTGGATGATGGGGTTGTACACAGTATATACATATATATTTGTGTGTGTGTGTGTGTGTGTGTGTGTGTGTGTGTGTGTGTGTGTGTGTGTGTGTGTGTGTGTGTGTGTGTGTGTGTGTGTGTGTGTGTGTGTGTGTGTGTGTGTGTGTGTGTGTGTGTGTGTGTGTGGAGGAGGAACAAGATGGCGGACGTGACCCAGGATGTCACGTGGCGCCGGAGAAAGGTGGGGCGTGAGACCCCAAGTTAAACGGCGGCTACCTTTAAACATGTGACTAACAAAGGAGAGATCAGGGACGAAGTTAAGAAAGAAAGGGAAAGTGATCAAAGCAGCTGTAAGGCTTATACGATGATGACTGAGGTCCAGCACCTGGTCTGTGTGACACAGGGGCACAGCGGCTCAGCTGGTGAGCCGGCGCGTCTCTGGTCTTTAAACTGACGACAGAGTTCAAACACGATGGCAGAGCAACACACAATAGTCTGACACAAATCCCAGTCAAGCGACACTGTTAATAACGCGGTTATTATAGCAGCCATAGCCAGCATTGTGTGTGTGTGTGTGTGTGTGTGTGTGTGTGTGTGTGTGTGTGTGTGTGTGTGTGTGCGTGTGTGTGTGTGTGTGTGTGTGTGTGTGTGTGTGTGTGTGTGTGTGTGTGTGTGTGTGTGTGTGTGTGTGTGTGTGTGTGTGTGTGTGTGTGTGTGTGTGTGTGTGTGTGGACAGTATTAAACTGCATTAGTTTTTATATTGGTGTACCAAATGAACTGTGAGGTCTAAATATATGGGTCTACCCATATATTGTTTAAAAAATGCATATTGTTTAGTAATGCTACAATATGTAAATATATCACATAATATTAGTATTGAAAATAAATGCTATATGTAGATATCGGATATTTGTATTAAAAAATGGAAATGCTACAATGCCGCATCTCTCCATTCTCAACTGTATCCTGGCTGGCAAGTACGCTCCTGTTCCCACTGTACAATGACCGAACTGTGTTGAATGTACTCCTGAGTTGAACTCCCAAGTACGTTCTGGGAAAGAACAGGAGTACATACTTGCGTGCTTTGGTATTGAGAAACGGCCTAAGCTTCACCTTTGGGTACTGTAATGTCGCCCATCTTACAGTCTATGGATTTATTGCATTGACCACCTGCTTAGTGACATTTTTGCCAGTATAATTCATGTACTACAGACCTGTAGACAAACAATACCATTAAACACTGTTACACCACTGTTCATGACGTTTTTCAGAAGGAACACATTAGGAAATGTGGTTTCAGGACATCAGTGTAGATGTTGCTATTACCAGTGTCTCCATTGTGTCCCAGCTTGACCTTGTGATAAATCCGGGTTTTTTTGCTGGACCTGGACAGAGACAAAGATACTGGACATATCCAGTGAACTGGTGGGCTCAGGGATCCCTTTCCTTAACTAACGGCTGTACACCAAACTACATGTACTACAGACCTTTAGACAAACAACATCATTAAACACTGCCCATGATGGCACTTTGACTTCATGTGATGTCATGACATTTTTCAGAAGGAACACGGTTTCAGGACATTTACCTGTGGCTATTACCAGTGTTTTCATTGTTTCCCAGCTTGACCTTGTGATAAATCCGGATTTTTGTTTGGGAGTTTGTTTGGCCAAATTATAACTTTTTTATAACTCCACTGCATTCCCATTAATCCACTATAGAAGTGGTCTTACCAGCCCACTCTCCTCTTCCACTCCTGACCATGTCTGTGTCTGTCAGGAGGAAGAGTAAGCAGGCCCTGAGAGACTACAAGAAGGTCCAGATCCAACTGGAGAACCTGGAGACCAGTGTGAGAGACCGCTGCAAGAAAGAGTTCACAGGTAAGAAAGTGTGAGATGAGTGAAGTTACACGACTGAGAGACACGGAAGAACAAGAGGGTTTGTTTTAGTTTGTGGAGGCCAATCGATCGGCTTTGTTATCACAATCTCCTGAAATGATCCCATTTCATAACACTTTATGGATCAAATGTCTGTCAGATCCCACATGCCAGCTGCACAGGAGTTTAATTTTAGTCCACCACCACTGTCCAGTGTCTCTTAGGGCGCAGTCACACTTGGCCCAAGGCACGATCGCTTCTTGCTTATCTGTCATCATGTCATAATACGACACACGCATTGATTGACATCATCACAATGCATCGCTTTGTTTCTAAAAACACACGGCCTTGGTTGGGTTTCAGACACAACCGGGCCACTGCCGGGAAGTGTGCCAGGTCGCACTCACACTGGTCAAACAAACTAGACTTTGGCCGTGAATCGTGCTTGGGCACGGTACAAATGCCAAGTGTGAGTGCGCCCTTATTCTCAGTGCAGTTTGCAACACAACATTTGAATATTGTTGTGCATCGGTTTGCGCTAATTTGGTTATCAGCAATAATGAATGATTATCAAAGATAATTATGAATAATTAAAATCAATAGAGCTTATTAATCAATGTTAATAGCAACGGGGCACAACAAATAGTCAATTCATTCTCAACAATTAAAGGTGTTCACTAAAAATGTCCATATCTGGTAGATATGAGCATTTATGAAGTGAACAGAAGGTGTGAATCCGAATGCTGACTTTAGCAATATCAATGTTCAATTAATACTACTTTTTATCAACAAATGTCTATTATAAGCTAAGCTAGAAATCATATATCATATGATCATGATATGAAAAGACAAAGTGTTTGTTTGTTTGTTTTTTTTGTGTGTGTGTGTGTGTGTGTGCGTGTGCGTGCGTGCGTGCGTGCGTGCGTGCGTGTGTGTGTGTGTGTGTGTGTGTGGGAGGAGGAGGAACAAGATGGCGGACGTGACCCAGGATGTCACGTGGCGCCGGAGAAAGGTGGGGCGTGAGACCCCAAGTTAAACGGCGGCTACCTTTAAACATGTGACTAACAAAGGAGAGATCAGGGACGAAGTTAAGAAAGAAAGGGAAAGTGATCAAAGCAGCTGTAAGGCTTATACGATGATGACTGAGGTCCAGCACCTGGTCTGTGTGACGCAGGGGCACAGCAGCTCAGCTGGTGAGCCGGCGCGTCTCTGGTCTTTAAACTGACGACAGAGATCAAACACGATTGCAGACACAAATCCCAGTCAAGCGACACTGTTAATAACGCGGTTATTATAGCAGCCATAAATGGTCCGTCCTCGGCTGCGGCGAGGCGGGAGCTGTGGCGCTTCCTAGCGACTGCCGTTGCGCGGTCCTCAGGGTTCGGATCTACCGGTGGTCGAATCGGTTGAAAGACTGTGGGTTCAGGTCTTTCCTTCTGCAGGGATCAATCAACAGAGTGTTCCGTCTCAACGGCTCTTGCCTCGGTACCGGTGCTGTGTGTGTTTCCAAACGCACACAAGGAAGAAAAAAAAAGGCGGATTCCGGTTCATCCAGCGAAGTCGGGCATCCTGGGGCCTGGTTCAGCTGCGTGCACAGTCAATTCTTCCTGGTTTCTAGAGTAAAAGTCGCAGTGGACGAAGTCTAAGTTAGAAGTGGTTACCTCCTTTGTAGGACAGAGGAACCCACCTGATCAAAGCGGGTAGTGTACCTGGAGTGGATGAGTGGTGGGCATCGCATTCTATCATAGAGTCTGTGACATCACGAGACCCCTCACGGTGCTGTGCGGGTCTCTGCCAATGAGGGATGCGAGTTGGGCTGTGTCCAAATCACGCCGCCAGGTGGGAGATGCGGGGTTGCCACGGGGGTCCAGGGGTCTTTCTTTCCTTTGTTTGCTTCTTTCTTCAGAAGACCATGCGGTAATTCAGGCTTCTGAGATGCAAGCGGGCCGCAGTTCTCATATACCCACAGTGCCTGTGCACAACAATATAATATACAGGAGAAGCTTAAAACCTAACTAGACCCTCTGACCCCTTTTCATTCACCTTATCACAGACCTGATGACAGAGATGATGGACATGTCCAGTGACCTGGTGGGCTCAGGGATCCCTTTCCTTGACTACCGGATGTACGCCGAACGCATTTTCTTCCCAGGCCACCGAGAGTCGCCGCTGAGGCGAGACCTGGACGTTCAGGAGTGTAGGCGGCAGACGGTGGAGCATGGCCTGGTGCAGCTGTCCAACCTGCTTAACAGCAAACTCTTCCTCACCAAGGTAGTCATCCTCACCATCAGCTTTCTAGAGACGACCCACATGTTTAGCAGAGGGATAACATGCCCTGTCTTTTTGCTCTCTAGTTCATTTACACGCTGGAGAGCCAGCGGACCTTCTCTCCCAGAGACAGAGCCTATGTGGCCTCTCTGCTGACGGTGGCGCTTCACGGAAAGCTAGAGTATTTCACTGACATCCTCAAAACTCTCCTGAATGATCTGGTGGAGCAGTACGTGGCCAAGAACCCCAAATTGATGCTGCGAAGGTAAGAAGGAGGAGGGTAAAAAGTGCGGCTGTGGCTTCAAGGTGTTTTAAATATGTTTTGCAGTTTTACAACCTGTGTGTTTTTCTCTGTAGAACAGAGACAGTGGTGGAGAAACTGCTGACAAACTGGATGTCCATCTGTCTCTACGCTTTCCTCAGGGTTAGTCCTCACATATGACATGATTTTATATTTCTGCTTCAGTGATGAAATAACACAGTAAGAATTCTCAATCATAAGAGATGCTTTGGTTTTCAGTAAGTAACAATTGAACAATTTCACAAATGTACTACATAGAGATGTAATGATGTTAGTTTTTTTCTTACCAAGACTCAGATGAGAAGATCAATACCAGATTCATATCTGTATATAAATATGAAGGTGGAGCTTTTCTGTTTCCTCCTGTGTTTTCAGTCTGTGTGCTAAGCTAAGCTAACAGACTGTTGGATGGAGCTTTAATGTATAGATGTGAGAGAGTCATTGATCCTCATATCTAACTCTCAGCAGTGTTTGCTAAAAATTTGAAGTTATCCAAAGTAACCAGCTGATTATTAGTACAGAGACTATGAAAACAGGACACTCACCATTTAGAAAGATAGAATACATTTATTACCATAACTTCCAGAATAAACAAACTTTCCAACCGATTAAAAGAAAAATTATAATTTAAAGGAAATAAAGGAGAGTCCTCGTCATTTGAACCCTTCATGCTCTCCTGCAGAATGTGGTTGGCAAATTCTAAGTGTGTGTGTATGTGTGTGTGCGTGTCCGTGTGCGCAGGACTCAGCAGGAGAGTCGCTCTACATGTTGTTCAGGGCCATAAAGCACCAGGTAGATAAAGGACCAGTGGACGCTGTTACTGGCAAAGCCAAGTACACCCTCAATGACAACCGGCTGCTGCGTGAAGACGTGGAGTACAAGACCTTGGTGAGGAGAACTTTGACTTTATATGAAATAATTTATATCTAATTAAGGAATCTGCGATGCGCACTTGGACCCTCAGGAAGTTTTTTAATATTCTCACACCACCCCATTTTCATCTTGTGCAGACTGTGAATGTGTTAGTGCAGGGCGGAGGCGTTAATGAGACTCAGCCGCTGCCCTCCAAAGTGCTGGACTGTGATACCATCACACAGGTGAAGGAGAAGCTGCTGGATCAGGTATTCAAGGGTACCTCCTTCTCCCACCGACCCCATGCTGACTCACTGGATCTGGGTGAGAATCCATTCACACCACATGGCACCTGACTGTCAGAACAGATACATTTTTAAATTGAAAGTTTAATATGTTAGTTCTATACATTGAAATGTCAAAAAACAACTAGACCTTTGTTATATATTACATTACTTAACAATCTATTTTAAGCAGATGAAGGATTTTAGTCATCAGACATCTGGATCTTAAGTTATTAGAGAAACAAGCTGAACAGATGTTTGCCACAGCGCAGTCCCTCAGACCTCAGTCCTGTGTTCACCACACACAAGGTGAAACGGCTTCATTAAGTGGTTGTACTTGGTTTAATCACCGGGCCATTTGCTTTGGAGAGGAGAAGACCTCAGTGGATAATTAACGCGTCAATTGCCATGATCCCACGCCAAGTCATGAGCAAACTCTTTTGTTATTGTTGTAATTGGAAGTGGCTAAAAATTACATAAAATGGCTTTAAATCCATTCAAGCATTTTTGCAGTAGAGACTTAATTCTGTTAACATAATGTGAGAGAAATTCTACATATGCCTCCAGGGCTCTTTTTTCACATTAGTTAAGCTGTAGTGCCCTCTACAGCTGGACAAGAGGAAATAAAGGGATGTTTCTTCCTGTTAAAAGAGGGTTCTATTTCATCCCTGCTGACCGCCAGAGGCGGTGCTTTAAGCCCTGAATATTTCCTTTGCGCATGCGCAGTTCGAATATGTGTACCAACAATGTGACCTGGATGACCCGAGAGAGGCTATATCTTCCAGTGTCATCAGAGGTTCTGTTCCCTTTTTCTTTAGCGTACAGTTGCATTGCATTTTCATAGCATTGGCTAAAAGCTAACGCAATAAAACTTCTAATAAATCTCCGTCGCTGGAAGCCCTGTGAGCATTTCGGTCGGAGCAGTGACACTTGTTCGAGTGAAAGAGGGAAGGTTAGGAGTTAGAGAGAGGGGAAGAGAGTAGGATATGAAGAAGTTGTCAGAGACATGGAGAGGCGTGACAGAGAACTCAGTGGAAGAGCAGTTTCTGTTGAATATAAGATTGAGTTGGTTACCAGCTTTGTTGGGGGGGTGGGTCAGGAGTTAGCCAATTCTCGGTGAGAGCAAGAAAGTCCACGGACAGCGAGAATGCATAGCCAGAATTTAACTCGGCCTTGCGGGTTGCAGACTGGCAGTTCCACAGGCCCCCTGTGACAAGATGCTGGGTCTGTGTGGACCGGGAGGGGTAGATAAGATTGGAAAGATTACTGTGCTTGGGTACGTGGTCTAAAGTATCTATGAACAGAGTAGTGTACAGGTTTGGAAAATACACATGATAAAGATCAAAAGATACTCGCTCGCACTCGTCCTCCCACGAAGGACTCCTCAGAAAGACTCCACATCTTTGTCTGATTTGTCTTCGACTGCGCTGAAGCTGCCGCTTCAAACAAATGTTGGCTTTTATACACAAGTGCTGATTGCCAAAGTGGTTACAGGGGTGCTGACCACGACCCGCAATTAGTTAGGCATTCGAATCACCTGGCTAGAGAGCAATTGAAACTACCTCTCCCGAGAGACAGCTGAACTGTAACAGCTTCCACCTTAGTCAGTGGAGATAGATTTCTGAAATGGATTTAAAGCAACAATTACATTTACTTAGATTTAAGTCAACTAGGCCAAATTGTTAAATCTAAAAACAGGCAGAGCACTGTCAAGCTGGGAAATGCCAGTTTCAGAAACTAGATAAACTCAATCACAGCAGAACACAGCTTAGAATCAGTCAGCGAAGACAATTGAATAAAACAAGATTAGATCTAAATAACTAGATAATTACTGAGTCTAAATCAGGGATACTGATCACAGCAGAACAGTTTAGAATCAGTCTGTAGAGACAGTGAAATAAAACATGGCATTTTAAAACTAGAAGATAAGAAAATCTAGCTCAAGAATACTGATCACAACAGAACTTAGCTTAGAGACAGTCTACAAAGACACACTGAAAACCAGAAACATCAGATAGAGCACATTTAAGCAGAAAATGCCATTAAATATACTCAGTTAATGTAGCAGTCTTTGAGTAGAATCCCAGATGTCAAGATGCACACAGCCCTGAAGGTGAAGGCAGCATCTGCTCTTCCCGCTCCCGGTAGTTGTTTTGCTTTATTTACATCAAGTTGGTGGCTGTGTTTCGCCGAGGCTAACTTTCTTACAGCAGTTTACAACCCTGATGGTGAAGGCAGCGTCTGCGCTCCCCGCTCCCGGTATTAAGTTGTTTGCTTTACTTAACATTAAGTTTGTGGCTGGGTTCCGCCGAAACTAACTTTTTATAGCGGTTTACAACCATGACGGTGAAGGCAGCGTCTACGCTCCCCGCTGCCGATATTTCTGTTCTACTCCAGTTCTACTTAAGTTGGTTAGTTAGCCTCCTTCCCCCAACCTACGGTTTTGTAGGCCAGTATAGTTGGCGATCATATTCGACCCGAGCTAACTGGTTCCATATTGACTAATGTGTATGAGTTGCATACACAGGTACATGCATCAGGCATTTAGGGGTTTCTAGACTGGTTCAGGTTCAATCCTCGCCAGGCCAGTTGCCGTCTGCCCCACCTAGGCGTCCAAAACGTCGGGCTGAGGCTGCTGCTGCAGCTCCCCCCTACAGGAAGAACATGACATCAGGAGATAAACTTTATTCAGAAGTGAATCAATTATCCGCCGAGCTGGCCGAGATGAGGTCCCTTCTCCTTAGTCCCCACTTTGATGCTCTCTCGGAGGAGGCGGAGGGTCTACTCCAACCATGCCCAAGTCGGTCCCAGAGGATGATGTTCTCTCTCTGGCAGCATCAGCCTTTCATTTTCACGAGGATGACGGCGACAGAGCCTCCGAAGCCTTGGATCCAGGCTCCAACTCCTCGGCCCAGAGCTCACTGAGTGAGACAGGGAACAGCTCCATGCAGGCCATCATGTGCATGGCCCTGGATCGCCCTCAACTTACTTCCTTGTCACAAAAAAGACCAGCAGATTCCGTCCGATCTTGGATCTGAGGGGACTTAACAGATACCTGAAGGTGTTACCATTACACATGCTCACTACAGCAGATGTTCTGCGAACTGTCACTCAGGGAGATTGGTTTGCTTCCATAGACTTGAAGGATGCCTACTTTCATGTCCCAATTGCTCAGTACAGGCAGTTTCTGTGTTTTGCCTATTGAGGCACTGCCACTGGCAGATCAGCGTACTCCCATTTGAGCCTCCCTATCTCTGAGGGTGTTCACCAGGTGCATGACGGCAGCCCTTGCACCTCTGCAGTCTCAGGGCATGAAGATCCTGCCATACCTGGACGACTGGCTGATCTGCGCGCCATCCCGTGGCCAGGTGGTCCAGGACACATCTCGTCTTCTCTCCCACATGGCCAAGCTGGGCCTAAAGGTAAACCAAGAGAAAAGTTGCTTGTCCCTCTCAGACCACCACCTTCATTGATGTGGCCTTAGACACGACAACCATGAGTGCCATTCCATCCCCTCTCCATGTGGACAACATCATCCACTTCTTTGCCCCTTTCCAAAAGGGCAGGTTATTGCTCTACATCATGTTCCTGCGTCTCATGGGCAAGCTAACATCAGTATCGACAGTTGTCCCATTGGACTTGCTGCGTCCAGACAAGAGATTGTCACCACAGATCCCTCCCTCTCAGGGTAGGGTGCAGTCTCGCAGGGCAGAACAGTTCAAGGATGTTGGTCTGTGCAGGACTGCATTGAACCGCAATGTTCTAGAGCTGCGGGCGGTGCACCTAGCTCTCAAGCAATTATTTCCATACCTGAGAGGAAGGCACGTGCTTGTACGGTCAGACAACACTTCGACCGTCTTCCCTATCAACCAACAGGGTGGCCCCAAGTCTGCACGGCTGCTGCAGGTGTCCCAGGACCTCCTGACGTGGGCAGCCCCCCGTCTGACCAGCCTGCGTCACAAGCCTCCTCCAGGGGAGTGGCGCCTCCACCCAAAGGTGGTGCACTCAATCTGGGACCTCTTCGGCAGAGCAGAGGTGGATCTTTTTGCGTTAGAGACGTTGAACCTCTGGCCCCCATGGTTCTCCCTGACAGAGATGACCAGTCCACTGGGCCAGGATGCACCGGCTCACCCTTGGCCCAATGGTCTGCTGAATGCCTTTCCACCACTTGCTCTGATTTGGCTGACACTTCAGGAGGGTCACAGGATGTTACAAGTGGCCCCTTCTGGTCAGGCAGGACATGGTTCTCTCTGCTCTACAGACTTTTTTTGCGGCACACCATGGCGCCTCCCAGACAGGAAAGTCCTACTGCGCCCGAACTGCTGCTGAACAGCTGCATGGACACTGTCAGGCAGACCATTATGAATGCAATAACGCCGTCCACCCGCCTGGAGTACGACAACAGGTGGAAGCTATTCTGCCATTGGTGTACAGGCCGCAGTGAGGACCCTGTTCATTGCTCCGTTCCAGCCATCCTGGAGTTCCTGCAGTCCCTCTTGGACGATGGCAGGTCTCCCTCTACCCTGAAAGTGTATGTGGCAGCAATATCATGTAAACACAATAGGGTTGACAACGGCACAGTGGGTAGTCACAACCTGGTGTCCCTCTTCCTGAGGGGGGCTCGGAGGTTGCATTCCCCATGAGCCCCAAGATCTCCACCATGGGACCTGCCCCTGTTGCTGGACGCTCTACGCCAGCCTCCTTTTGAGCCCTTGGCACGGGCAGAGCTGAAATGGATATCGTGTACGACTACATGCCTACTGGCCATTATCTATGCAAAGTGTGTCGGTGAGCTACACGCCCTGTCAGTAAGTGCCTCATGTCTGAGGTGGAACCCAGATGGCTCAGGTGTTACTCGATGGCCGAACACTGCATTCCTGCCGAAAGTGCTGTCACACTCACACCTGAATCAACCTCTAAGGCTTGCACAGTTTAACCCCCCACCAAGTGAGGAAGGGGATAAGACAGAAATGCTGTGCCCAGCATGGGCCCTGAGGGCCTATGTTGCAGCTACCGCAGGCATTCGGCGGTCAGAACAACTGTTCATCTGCTATCTGGCGTGAGGTGCCACTCTACTAGGGGCATTTTGAACGTCATGGGCTGCCCTGAGAGGTGTACCCCTGGAGGACATATGTGCCGCTCCAACATGGGCATCGCCAGGCACATTCTCCAAGTTATATAGGGTCAATGTTGCCATTCCCCATCCACTGGGGGTGGTCCTCCTTCCAGGTTCTCCTGATTCTCCTCAATGAGGTGGGTATTCAGGATTCCTCGTGACTCTGCTGGTATGAGTCATTCAGTGCTTAAAGCACTGCCTCTGGCGGTTTAGCAGGGATGAAATAGAACGAAAGTTACGAATGTAACTACTGTTCTATGAATCCCGAATGACCGCCAGAGCACTGTCACTCGGAATCCTCGTGATCTCGCAAGAAGATTCCGTCGGGACAGAACCTCTGATGACACCGGAAGATAAAGCCTCTCTCGGGTCATCCAGGCGTGACATTGTTGGTATACATACTCGAACTGCGGAAAAAGGAAATATTCAGTGCTTAAAGCACCATCATTCGGAATTCATAGAACCGTAGTTACATACACATAGCTTTCGTTTTTTTCTCATCCACAGTCGCCAAGTGCTTGCTCATTGTGGCATTTGTTGAGTTTTCCCTGTAATATTTTAATATTGACCCCACTATACAGTGTGTTGAGACAATGTATGTTGTGATTTGGTGCTATACAAATAAAATTGAATTGAATTGAATTGTTACAAGTTTTGTAATGCAGTCTTCCACCCAAGTTGTCACTGCACTGGAATTAACACTAAGCACTTAAAGTGGCCAAATCCAATAAGTTAAGCTTGTATCTCACTCTTTTTTGCGCGCACACACACACACACACACACACACTCAAACATGCTTATACACGGGTTGCTGATTGTGTAACTGTTGTGTCTTGTTCAGAGTGGAGGTCTGGTGTGGCCGGACATCTCATCCTGTCAGACGAGGACTTGACATCTGTGGTTCAGGGCAACTGGAAGCGCCTGAACACGCTGCAGCACTACAAGGTCAGAGGTCATGCTCCACTACGCTACCACGCTTCCTTTGAAAAGAAAATGCAAACATGTTTCACTCACTCAAAGTAAAATTGTGATTGGTAGTTCCAGGTTCCTAATTGTTTCTTCTTGCTGATCAGGTCCCAGACGGTGCAACAGTAGCGCTGGTCCCTCGCCACAACAAACACATTCACCATGACAACCATGACTACATAGCAGGAGAGAGTGAGTTCGCATGAGAACAGTATTATGTAATAATTAATCAAGTTCACTCAAAAATGCTTTCTGCTTCAAGTCTCCTAACGGAATATAAACAAACCAGCCCCCTGTGTCTGACTTCAGTATTAATATTTCTATATGTTATCTGGGCAGCAGAAGTTATTGAATGTGCTCTGCACTGGTAATCGGCTGCTTGGACCGTGAGGAATATATCCCTAGTTGTTTTGTTTTTTTTAATGAAATGAATGGGCATTATTTATATCTCTGATGGTGAAGCATAGGATATCTGGCCAGTCAGTCGTACTATATAAAGATTGGAAAGCATTGACCTGTGCAGAAACACCGATGCTGGAGGATGCAGATGAAGGTGGAGTGCGGCTGTGGCATCTGGTGAAAGCCAGTGAGGAGCCAGAGCTGCCTAAACACCGCAGAGGCAGCTTGAGGGAGAGGGAAAGGGCCAAGGCCATCCCTGAGATCTACCTGACCCGCCTGCTGTCCATGAAGGTAAACAAAATTATGCACACAGGCACACAAACATCAAGCTAGTCTTAGTTTGATGTCTATGTTTGACATGATACAAACAAGTCTAATTGCTGGTATAGTGAGATTCAGCTTACAATTATAATAATCATACAATCATGATATCTGTATATATGTATACATATATACATGATTTTAGACTAGTGGCACTCACATCTATTACTAAAAGGTTGACCAGAGGCTGTATTCACAAGAGATCTTATCGGACCCGTAAATGACACATGACAAATGTAATGGTTCCTCTTCTGAAGAGCTGCTCACAAAGCTGCTGATAATGAAGAACAAAGTGAAAAGAAGATCAGCGAGGGGGCGGGGTTTGACCGTGATTGCTATGGATGACATCATGTTTTACCAGTGGAACAATGTTCACAGTAATATGTGTTTGACATGTGACCAGTTTGAGTTCATAAATACATGGGAATGTAAGAAGGAAAAAATCAATAGTTAGATGTGAACTCTCCTCTTCCTCCTTCTTTAGGGCACATTGCAGAAGTTTGTAGATGACCTGTTCACAGTGATCCTTAGCACCAGCCGTCCTGTCCCCCTGGCTGTCAAATACTTCTTTGACCTGCTGGACGACCAGGCAGGACAACATGGAATCTCCGACCCTGAGACAATCCACATTTGGAAGACCAACAGGTACAGAGAGAAAAATGTACACATAAAGCGGGGCTGTGAAAATAGATTTTCCTGTTTCATTTCTATAGTGCTGAATCACTACAGACATTTTCTCAAGGCACCGTACAGTTAAAAGACCTTACACTATTATAGAGAAACCCAACGGTTCCCTGAATAGGGACACTCTTTCAGCATACTGTACACAATTACACAGTTCACAGTAACTACAATTAATTTTTGGTCTAACATTAAATATAGAGAGGGTGTCTGCCTTTATGAGTCAAAGGACATGACCTGATCAAAAATAAGTCCAAGGTTCCTTACAGTGGTACTGTAGGCCAAGGTGCTGCCATCCGAACATAAGAATGAAAATGTTTTTGTGGTAGAATCTGATAATATATAGATTGAAAAGTATTGGTCCTAGCACAGCACCTTGTGGAACTCCATGACTAACTTTTGTGTGCATGGAAGAGTCGTTCCTTTAATCACAATGATATGTTCTAGTCTCTGTGATAGAATCTTGTGATCAAGGGTGTCAACTGCTGCATTCAGATCCAACTGGACGAGAATACTGTCCACTGTCTGAGCTGAGGCCATGAGGAAGTAGTTGGTGGCCTTCAGCAGTGCTGTTACTGTGTTTATGAGGGAGAGGCATGATAATAATATCTCCTCTGTTTCTTCAGTCTCCCTCTGCGCTTCTGGATCAACGTTGTGAAGAACCCTCAGTTTATATTTGACGTCCAGGCGTCAGACCATGTGGACGCTGTGCTCTCTGTCATCTCCCAGACATTCATGGACTCCTGCACCATCGCTGAGCACAAACTGGGACGGGTGAGGAGGATTGTGGGGACTCAGGAGGGAGCATGAAGAAGCTTCTTGCACATAATACTGAAATGAAATATCAGTTATTTCACATATATTGTTATATTTTAAATAGCTGAGGCACTTGACTGTGTTTCAGTTGCAGGTGATGATTTCATTTTTTAAGCGGTCAGGTGGTTCTCATTCTTTTTGTTTGAATTTAAACAGGACTCCCCCATCAACAAGCTGCTGTATGCCAGAGATATTCCCAGATACAAGCAGATGGTAGAAAGGTGGGTTCAGCCTTAATTAAAGCCTGATCTTTAACTGTTCCTCGGAGAACACGAGAGATTTTAAAGTCAAAATCTTTTGAAAGCTTAAAAGTAATCTGAACTGTTGATGTCATTCTCTCTTTCAGGTACTATGCTGACATCAGACAGACCATCTCAGCCAGTGACCAGGAGATGAACTCTGCCCTAGCTGAACTGTCCAGGGTGAGAGCAGCCACACCTCCCAGCCCACACTGCAGAGGAACACACACAGTGACGCATAAGCCGCTTTTCCACCAAAAGTACCTGAACTATTAGTTCCTGGAACTACTCTTCCAGGAACTAAAAGGATCCTGTGGCCCATTGTTGTCTGATTTTCCACCGCGGCCTGAAGTCCTGGGAAGCTTATGCAAATCAGACAAACGACAAATGGAAAAGCAGTTTTGTTTTGCAACTCCCTTTCGAACTCCCGTTGGATATCGTCCTCCTTTTTAAGCACTGTGGCTTTTCTGTAAAATACACAGATGATGGTGGTGATCCGCATGGTAGAAAAGCAATGACTGTAAATGCAGCGGTGTGTGTGTGCGAGAGGGGGAGAGTGAGAGAGAGAGACGGCGGGGAGAGTGTGTGATGACACGCATTTTTTATTTTACGTGTGTGATGACTCGCATATTTTATTTTAAGATTTTATTTAAACACCGGACTTGAAGGTTGTTTTCATTTAAGACCAAGGGGCAAAAGTGCTCTGCTTTATCTTTTGGAAAGCAACGTTATACTTCTCTTTTTTTTATTGTTGTTGTTGATCCGAAAAATTATCCGATCCCTCGCTCAAAAGCCGCGGATCGATCCGAACCGTGAATTTTGTGATCCGTTGCACCCCGAGAGAAAATGCTCAGCAGAGCCTGCACCTCATCGTCGGTCCATCTATCGCCGCTTCTCTTCTGCGTGTCCATGACGACGTGCAGTGAAAAAAACAAAACAGTAGTGAGCTTGCAGCTGCACACCGGCTTTCAAACACAGCGGGTTACATAAAATGCAGCGAGTACTCGACCAATCACAATTCTTCAGCACTGCAGCCCTGCCCCATGGTTACTGAACCTTCGGTTATGCTGTGTTCCAGTTTATCTCAGAACTCGGAAGTCGGGTTTATCGTTCCAGTATGATCTCAGAAAAAATCACCAACCCGACTTCAGGGGGGGTTGGTGAGTTCCAAGGTAAACTGGAACGCAGCACAAGCACTACCTCCCAAGCAGGGTCTTTTTCGAGGGTAAATAAAGTACCCAGAAACTAAATTTAGACCATGGTTCCTGCGGTCGAAACGCACAGAGTTCCTCCTTTAGTTCCTTGTTCCTGGGTAAAGTTCCTGCGGTGGAAATGCGGCATTAACCTGAATGCTTTGTGTTTCAGAACTACTCTGGAGAGCTGAATTACCTGGTCGCACTGCACGAACTCTACAAGTACATCAACAAATACTATGACCAGGTGTGTTTATCACTCTGTCTCTTCAAGGTGGTAATGTTGAACCCTTATTCAACTCGCCGTTCTGTGTAAACAAACACAGAATTTGTATTTGTGGAGGGGTGGGGGGGGGGGGGGATTTTATAGTGGCGGCGGTCAGGATCTTCCATAGAAGTTTAACAGACTATCATGGCACAGTGGAGTTAAATATGGTTCACAATATGAAATCTTTTCAGCAATGGTTTCCTCAGAGTGCTAAACATTGTTTTACACTAAATTCTGCTGGTGAGTTTGAATCAACTTCTGTCTGATAGTGTAAAAGATACAGATGTATATAAAATCTGTGCTTGAAACAAGCTGATTCTTCTTTCCAGATATTTTATTGAAAGCTCATGGAAGAGTAAATTCATTAAATGCTTCAGCAGGCCATTTGCTTTTGGTGCATTTGTAGTAGTGAAGATAAAGACATTGTAGTCTGCCTCAATATCCAAAATGCTCAAGTGAGTTGCAACAGATTTTTATAATTAATTAGAATTAATTACTATATTGCATCGTGTGTACTTTGGACTATAATTGTTTAACTTATGATGTGCGTTTATTCATAAAACATTTAAATGTGGTACAGAAATAGCTCAGTGTGTCGGATGTAACAAACATCCGTGTGTCGCACTGCAGTTGACTACAGTCAGTACAGGAGACAGTGGGACAGTGTGTTAATATGTGGTGGGGTGGGGAGAAAAACCAAAGTTTTGTAAGCCGGAAAAGATGCTTGTGGCACATACACTTAAGTTTACAGGAAAACTAAATTTATTCTTGTGTTTATTTGTATCTTCTAAACCTTTTTCTCCTCTCCACCTCTCTCTCACTTCCTCCACCAACTCGTTGTGTTCTCACCAGATCATCACAGCGCTGGAGGAGGACACCACAGCCCAAAAGATGCAGCTCGGCTACAGGCTGCAGCAGATCGCTGCAGCTGTGGAGAATAAAGTCACTGACTTGTGACAGAGGAGGCACCCACAGGTGTGGCAGCAAATGGATTTGGGTGAACGTGTAGAAGACAACATTTAAAACCTGCAGGTTGAACTGAGAAGCAGGAGAACAACAGACAGATGGGAAGACAGACTTTTCCTTTTTCCCCCCCTTTTTTTTTCAAGAAACTTTTTTCAGATCAGAGGATTTAAGTTGGCATTAAAGTTCATGTCCCAGCCCCTTTTGTCCTTATTTTCTCTAGCTATGGATGCACCTGTGCACTCCAGAAACTGTGAGGCCAATTGTGGACACAGGACAGCACATGGACACCGAACAAACCTGGATGAGGAGACACCAGTCAGGCCTGCTGCCACACTATGTATGAAGAGACGTGGAGGAAAAAACTAAGTACAAAAAGTGCTGGAGTTCACCTCTGTTGTCTTACACATGTAGGAGAAAGCAGCTGAGGGAATCTTAACAGAAACAGGGATTTGATGTCATTTTCCCTCTGGAGCCAATTTTACGAAGAGGAACCTTTTAAAGCCTTGTGTGCTTGTCGCTGCTGTGTAATCACATGTAAAGTGTGTGTGTGTGTGTGTATGCGTGCGCGCGCATATATGCGTTTGTGCACAGTCCATATTTCCCTGGTTTGTTTGGCTACATCTTACATTTCTGACTTCTAGTACCAAGTATTAGAAGTCAGCGGTTATGATATTTTGGATGTTACAGGGAGCAGTATTTGGAGAATGCAGGGAACTGATGTTGAAGAAACCATGTTCAAAATTTCTGCCACTCTCTACCTCGCCTGCTGTGCTGCAGTTACATTTGCCCTCATTTCTGTGATGTCATTGCCTGGAGAAAAACAGTATCTATGTATGTTACTTTCATCCAGCTAAAAGCACCAGTACAGCAGCACTGTTCAGACCTGTCCTCATACACATATACAGTTAACACCTGCTGGACATCTCATTTGGAGCTGTACGCACACACACACACACACACAGATAATTCAGACAATTCAGACATTTCAAGTTCAATATTTTTCTTTAGTTTGTTAAAGATTGGAAGTCAGAATCTGCTCGTCGGGGCATTTTAAGGTACTTAAAACCAGACTAAGTGACACTTTACTCTGTTTTTTTTTTTCTTTCTTGCTTTTATACTTTAATGTGGATGTGTGTATAGTGTTCAAGTCACTGGAAAGATGTTAGAGGTAAAACAAAAATCCTCCTATAAAAGAAACTTATGTTAATGAAGTGGAATCCTAGTGCGTGCTGTAGTGTTTTATTGTGTATTTCTATTTTGTACATTTTTTAACATTACTTTTAGGATTTGAACAATGTCTTAAATCATGGTTCACCTAGTTCTACTCCAAGCTGAGGCAACGGTACGTGTTGTGGTTTGTTTGTTTTTTGGTATTGCATCATGGTTGGTTTAGAGTTCCTGTATTGAACGTAAGGTGGCACTGCTTCACGTGCTTCACGTGCTGTCAACCTGTTACATAACCATGTATTGATTATACTGCTACTGCTTTGAAAGGTATAGTCGACCTCGTCACACTGTCCTGCTTTTGCTTGGAGCACAGAGACTTTTCATACAAGCGCTAAGGTTTGCTTTTTTTAAATTATTATTTAAAAGACAAAGATTGACATGGTTTCCCCTTTTAAAAGGGTTTCCTACAGTACTGCCATTTGTGTGCTTCATTTTGGTTAAATTCCAGTTTCCGGTTTGGAATCGCAAAGATTACTGACTCGGTTCAGCAAGAGGAAACCAATGTTGACTGGGAAAGTAACTTTGGCATAGCACAGGAACCAAGATGATGCTGTGGTTTCTTTGTCAAAGTTAAGATTTTAGATAGATGGATGTTGACCGCACACAAAAAGCTGCTCAAGAGTTAAGCTACACAATATTTATAAGAAGACAAGACTGAGAATTGGACTAAATACAGTGCCAACTGCCAAATTGAATTCTTCCATACTTAAATCAGGAATATGGACACAGTTCAGTCTCCGACCACTCAGTGATGAGGTTTGAGACCCCACCCCGTCATCAGTAATTTGTCTGAGTTGAGTGTGTGTCTAACTCCTAGGTCCAGAAGCAGTGTGTCAGAATGAAGCCTGTAGGTTTGTCACTACACAACGTAATGGTTCAGAAGAACAGATGGTTTACTTTGTCACATGCTTGTCAGCTCAGATAGGAGCGAAAGCTCAGTGATGATGCAGTCAAAGGGAGGGAAAACTCTTTAACTGTATACATTTGGCAGTGTAGATTTTGCTCTGCAGGGAGCGCTTTTAAGGATGTTTCTAATTTTGTGTGTTAACATCATACTGATTTAATAATGTTACTGTAGTGATTTAACATGTTTAATAAGAAAGGGTGCAAATTCTCACATATGCTGATGTAATAAAGTATTTGTAAAATGATGTGTTGTTGTTTTCTCTTCCTTTCAAAACCTTACATTAATGTTTAATACCCCCAAGATGTTCACATGTAAGGGAGTGTAAGCCTAACCGTACCTAACCAACACTAGACACTAACAGATGTGGTTTAAGCAGCATTATAGGACAGAATGCCACTGAGCCTGGTGGAGGATGCCCTGGGCCACATTATCTGCTCTAATGTGTCTTCAAGAGCCTGGGGTCATTGTGTCTGTACCTGGGGACTTATTCACATAGGATCTTTTCTGACCTCTAAATTACACTAAAAGTTCCTGACAAAGAGGTCGCCCTGAAGAGCTTTCACAAAGACTGCAGTTGAAAAAAAAAAAAAAAAAGATTCCTTTCCTAACTACTCCTGCTAGACCTCAATGGAAATGAGGTCAAGGAGAGATGTGATGGATTCATTAAAAAAAACAGCTGTGTGCTAAGAGAATAACACTGTACTTATGTAATTATGACAACATTGTCTCCTTTATTCTCATTAAGGCTGGTCAGTGTATCTCATTTTAAAGGTGATAAGAAAAGAAGCATTGAAGCTCCTCTCATCAGCCGTTAGATGACTGGAGAAGCTCTTATCATGGCTGCCACTTAAATACATCCAGGTTATTTCACTCAGTTAAAATGTTTCCCAGGTCTACGTCAGGGTTGCTTAGTTACTTATTCCAGAGTTAGGAGATCCCCAAGCGTTGGAATCTTACATTTTAAACGGAAACGGCCTTTCATCATGGTAGTGTCCTTCCTAAGTTAAGAATCTAGATGTTTTGTGCTTCTCCATCTTATTAATTGACCACCAACCTTTACACAGAGTAAATCGCTAAGTGACTGGCATAGATATTTTCATCAACAAATGGACCAATGAAATGATGGAGGTATGAATGATACAGGATGGCCCGTTTTCATTTGCCGCCATATACCCTCGCGTGAACGCGCACATCATCAACACAATTTATTTCGCCAGAAAATCTGTAAGACCTGACAACAGGCAGCGCACCGCTGTGCCAACAAACACACGGGGTTCAAATGGAGTAACACTGCTGACAGCACACGACGGGAGTCTCGCTGAATGTAACGCCACATCAAAACAAATAGTTCTCCGACCAAAATCCGCGGGGAGTCGCCGTTGTTGTTCATTCTGTCGAGCTAACTGCGCAGGACAGGTAAGCTAACTCACGGGTGTACGGTCTTATGGTACATCCATTAGCTCACTGCGGGCAACTTGTTGGGCCTAAACTGGTCCAGTTAGCGGTTGCTGCTAATGCTAATCTTAGCTAGTCTTGTAACGATAGCTGTTTGGCAAAAAAGAGGGCTGCTCCCAACTGACCGTCAAGTACGCATTAACGCCCAGCATCACAATGCAGTTTACAACTGGCACTCTCACTGAAACAGTCTCGCAGTCAAAACGAAAGCTAGCCTCGCTAGCGTTAGCCGCATTGTTTTCGGTGGTGATATGAGTGGTGTGTATTTCGTGAAATGTTCGCTGAACAAAACTAGCAAGCTGAACAATGAATTTTGAAAGCCAGCGTTAACGTATGAGTTTGTGGCTGTTGGGATTTTGTTTTAAATTCTCATCATATTCTCTTGTCGCACAAATCGATAACGCCAGGTCGTACTTCAATTCCACTTATGATTCGGGCTTGCTCAGGAAGTACGCGAACGTTAGGCGATTTCTTAACTTGTAAAAAAGAAAAGAAAAAAGAAAATGAGATAGTTGATTAAAACACATTGTTCGCCGGTGTAGACGATCTGTAACTAATGTAGTTTAAACCCCACCGTTTATTATATTAGCTTGTAACATTTGTGCTAATAACCCATCCATCCGTTCTGGCATTAAGAGGCATGCAGCACTGAGATCTATTGTGCAGGGCCTGGTGGATACATATGAATACGTGCATACACAATGTTTTTATTCTGACGTGGTAGATTATGGTGTCAATTGTCTTATTTCATGTGGATTAGTGCTGCGCCTGGTGTTCAATGTATGTCCTTTGTTTATCAGTGAAGAATGGAGCCATCCGAGCAGTCAGGCCCAGATTTGGTCTCTCAGGATGTCAACCCCGTGTTTCTGCAGCAGCTCCGGGAGCTGGACATCCCAGAGGAAGCAGCCAAACAGGTGGGACTATCCACTCCGGGGAAGAAGCTGACATTTTCTGAAATTTTTCTTAAATGACTTGGCAGTAAATAATAATGGATTGTGTGTTTAAGAAAAAAACATTACAACAAAACAAATATTAATACGTCATATCTGACACATTTCATAATTAAAATCAGCTAAACCTAAATTTGGCTGGATGTTGATCATGCACACAATTTGGCATAAGTCTCGCTCCATTCAATCATTCATTCATTGGGTTAAGGTAATTACACTTTAGATGAGTGTCACTTGTCATCTTGGGTGGTGAAGGCTGACCTGCAGCGAACCATACTATGTAATATGAACATGCGAGAATTTCAAATAGTAATAATTCATGTAGTAATAGTTAATCATTTGTCCACCATAACACTGGCAGGTGTGACTATACATCACTGCTTTGTTCCCTGACCTTTTTGCATTGTTTTTCATGACTACAGGCTCTCCTGCACACTCGGAATGTGTCTGCCGAGGAGGCGGCCATGTACTACTTCAACAAGCTGGAGAATGAGGTGCCCATAAGCTAGCCTTAGTCCCCACAGGTACACCTTGGTACATTAGACCTTGTGAAGTTTGTCCAAAACCAAATCTCAGTGTCTCTTGTTGTCCACTGTGACTCACAGGAGGAGGGAGATGATGACCTCATGTTCAAGATGGTGTTTGTGGTGAACATGGACCTGGCCATGGGCGTTGGGAAGGTAAGTACAGTGTGGACTGTGTTGGATATATATACTGTGCGTTCCATAACATGATCCATCCTGAAGAATATTTTTTACAAATTCCAATTAACAAAAGCTCAGGAGAGATTTATTGCTCAAATCTGAAAAAAATAGAAGAATAAGTTATTAGCTCTTCATCTGTGAGCTTTAAGATCTTACCCCTCACATTTAATTATACCTATCCCTGTTTTAACAGTGAAGTAAAGAGTTTGTGCTTTGTTATTACACATGGCCTGTCTTTAATTTGCATTACCCCTGAACTTCCCAGGTCTTTCCAAAAATGAACACCCACTCAGTTCTCTACTTGTTTTGTTTAGAGGATTGGGTTATGTGGCAAATTTTATATTGAGGTTGAGTTTGCCTCCTCTTAGACCAAACATCAATTTTTTTAGTGCACTTATCTTTTTAAAGGTTAGTGTGTAACTTTGTTTGAACCTAGTCCGAAACGGAGGATAGAGGCCATTTTGGCTGAAAACAATTATTTTCCACTGTGTTTGTGCAGGTGGCAGCCCAGGTCGGCCATGCAGCCGTAGGTTTGTACCAGGCTCTACAGGAGAAGAACAGCTGGAGGGAGATGGCCTGGAAGTGGGACCACAGCGGGTAAGTTAGTAGGAGATGTGCAGAAAGGTCATACATTGATTATGTTTCTTGTATAGAAACAATCTCACTTAAATTTTGATGTCAACTTAATTAATTTCCCTGTTTACACTGAATTAATACATTTTAAGGCTACGCAAGTATGTCATTTCATTCATGGTGTCCACACATTTAACCACAAATAATTAAAGGAAAGCATAAGCGTTGCAAGGAATGAACTTTTAACAAGATAGCAATTTGAAAACGATCAACATGATTGAACTGATTTTTTTAAGTGGCATGGGAAGCTTAAGCTTTGAGCTCTGCTCTTCAACATCACAGTTTGCTTTTAGGAGGAGTAAGATTGTTCTACTGCTGCTCTTGGTACAAACAAACTATTTTTTTTCATTCATGATCCAGTGTGGAAAGGGTTCAAATGCTGTATATATATTTTTTTCAGACATCTACTAGAGCAACTGTTGCACTAAATCTTTCTTGAAATGAAAATATTGTACTTCCATCAACTGTCAGCTATGTTATTAGCTTTTTCACTCCAGTAATTGCTTCACCATGTCTGTTCTGCCATCATAGGGTTAGGGAAAAGGAAAGTTTTGATATGGACTCACCAAGCAATTTATTGTGAACATCAGACCAATACTCCCAACCAGTCTATCTCCTCTCATCTCTCATCTACAAGGTGTTTCTGACCAGAGAACTTTTGGTCACTGGACATTTTTTGTTCTTTACTCCATTCTGAGAGGAAAAACTCTTGTTTCAAAATGAGGCAGAGGTCGTACCAACCTGTGCATGTGTTCTGTGAAAACACTTTTTACAAACAAGGTATTTTGGGAGAACTACTAAGTATATGATTAAAGAAAACTACATTTGTCCTGTTTAACTATATTTCGTGCCCTGTTCAACAGTAAAACAACATAAAAGATAATTTTTGTTAATTGGATTTCCTTCGAAGGGCAACAAAAACAGACTGATTATTGTGAATCCTCTGATTTACTTGGTCTAAATAAATGATGCTTTGTTCATGATAAAGTTCTGTTTAGTTTTAAAACAGACAGGTGACTGATGCTGCTAGCCAGTCTTAGCCAGTAAGCCTAAGTACTTTAATTTAGTTGAAACAACAACTTCGTTGTTGGAACACAAAAAAATATTACACTAGTTAGTAGATACTTGGTAGGCTCTTGTTCCCTCCGCAAGTGTAATAAGCGACTTTATTTATCACATTAAAACACACACACACACACACACACACACACACACACACACACAGAGCGTAATGTCAGCCTGAGAGGGAAGAGATTACTTGAATCCAGACCTCAGGAATGAGTAAGCAGTTGTTTAGGTGTTCCTAATAGTATTCAGTGATTGTATATGTTATGCCAGCATTTATAATATTGTTTGATAATGAATATAATCTTGATTACAATTGATTTTCTTTTAAAAAGAATGTTAATGTGAATGGTTTACACAGATCCAAGAAGGTGGTACTCCAGGGCACCAACGTGGCTCATCTGCTGGAGCTGCAGGCCCTGGCCATGAGCCTCAGCCTGCCCACTTACCTGGTCCAAGATGCAGGGCTTACCCAGGTAAGGGAAGCATGCTTTTTTCAATGATGGCCTGTGGACCAATTTGTCATAATTGCCCAGTACCTAGGTGTGAACACATTTGAGAATCTCCGCACTAAATCAACCCCTCTTGTCTTTGGCAGGTGGAGGCTGGGTCCCGCACTGTTCTGGCCATCATGGGCGAGGAGGAGATGGTGAACAATGTCACTGGGAGCCTGAAGATACTCTGAGGGGCCCAAACCCACAGTGGGAGTCATGTCCCTGCAGAGCCAAAGTGCAGCCAGCAGAGGACAGAATTTCCCAGCATCAGGGGAAGTCTTGGCATGCAAGCGTGTAACAACCTAAAAAAAAGTCCTAAAGAACAAGGGAAAACAAGACATGCCCCATCACCAAAAAACAAACACTCTCGGCCATTTGTTTCCCTTTTATTCTTTGTTTGAGCCGCTTCGCGGCCATTGAGAGCAGGCGTAGAGAGAGACCTGTTCCTCAAGGGAATCAGCTGAAGGCAGTTGAATAATTTTTTTTTCTGTTGACCTTTCTCTTTTCTACACAGGATGCTGAGTTAGAGTCTTATTAGAATCTTAATTAGTTTTCTAACAAATTTTTCTGTTGTCCAATTTCAGTTAGGGCAAAGTCAAATCAAATTGATTTGTTGGTTGACCAATATTATAGTTCTGCTTTATTATCATTGTATGTACTGTACACTAAGACATAATGTAATCAGAATGAAACCCATAGAAGATGTATTATTTGACTGTTGTATTCACTACTGTGTGAAGGGTAATGTATTTACTGAAAATATGTGAGCACTCATTTTAAACATTTAAATGATTTTGTGTCTGTATGCAACTATTCTCCCAAAGATCCCTGTCCTATAGACTCAGCAACATTACTTATTATTGATAAATGGCTATGTTTTATATACATACGCCTGTTAGAGCCATATACTGTATACGTGTGGTGTGCACAATAACTGGACTTTGTTGTATTGCTTTTTTTATTTTTTAGTTGTGCAAAAGAAAGGAAAAAAAACTAAATTATGATAATTGGTCGAATTTGATGTTGGGATGTTCCTGTTGAATAACAATGTCAAACATTAGTCAAGTCTGAGCTGGGCCTTACTTTGCACTCTGACTGCCTGTGGTGGATACGTTACGAAATGAATTGGATTGACCTGGATTGAATTTGAGAATGCAAATGATTGTGTGTAAATTGAGACTTGGTGAATAGTCTTGCACACTTATAATCTGAATACACAAAGAATGCGTGATCTGTTTTATCTTTTGTTCTCACAAAAAAAATATCTGTAGGCATGAGCTGCCACTCCCAGAATTCTTCGCCTAATATCAACAATTTGATTTGTAACAAGTGTTGGCAGTGTAATGCATGCAGGATGAAAATGTATGTTTGAACAGAGCACTGGAATCCAAACGTCAGATTTACTAACATGTCCACACTTTGATACCTCTTGTGTCATACAGTCATTTGTGTGAGTGCTTCAGACTGTGGATACAATTAAAACGCCCCCAGGTGAAGTGAGAAGCAGTGTGTATTTGTGTTTCACTGATACTGACAGTGGTGTGGGGGAGGGTCAGACACAGCCATGTTGCAGAGCATTGGTGTGGACTGGTGATATGACACTGCCGTTTCACCGCAGTAACAAAGGCAGCATTGTGAAGTACTGCAGGGTTACTGGCCATTTGAGGGGAATTGGGGAGATAACAGAAAATTATAGGAAAGGGTCAAGTTACAGCTCATGTCAAGTGTAAAGATTAACTATTCATTTATCGCTATGAAGATACATTTTGGCTTAGTATTACATTACCTCATTTATACTGTTAGCTGTAACACAAATTCTGTAAATTACTACCGTTCTGCTGGTCCTTAAAGTGTTCATTTTATGTCACGGGATAGTCTTGAGCTAATCAGGAATAAGAGGCTTAGTTTATAATATCTCTGCTCTGTTGGACATATATCTAAAAATCGCATGCATACAATATGTTAATGTATATGATATTGGGAATCATTACTATGTTTACTGCAAATACTTTATTAAGCTCGTTCTTAACTTTATTATGTAAGCCCCCACAGCCGCAATGTACTATTTCTTATCCACTAATCACATCCCTCGTCAGACCTCTGCAACAAATGACGTTGGCAATTCTCGCCACAGCCAATCATAGGTCTCCCCCAGGTCTCATGACATGACAAGAAACCAATCACGTCACTCTTGACTGTTGCGTTTGATACAGATCACAGTCATTAAAATTCCTTCTTTATGTGCTGGTTTGTGTTGAAAATGACGTCTCCTTTTGTAAATTCAGTGGAAGGCTCTGGCAATCACACGTTCAAGAAGAAACAAATGGCTGCGTGTCACATGTCTCTCTGTAAATGCTAACATCACAGCGCGGTTGCGTTTTGTTATTTCGGAAGACTTCTTCTGGTGTAGCTCCCACGAAGTCTTAGCGTTACTGAGCCTCTGCCAATGGGTTACAGTTGGTTGAGTCTGTTGCTATTTTTATTTGAGCAAGTGTGGGAAGAGACTGATTTCGGAACAGAAGTAGGCGGGACCAGTATGTAGATGCGGCTAAGGAGCCCTGGTCAATTTCCCTAGCCAACCCCTTCCAGATGCCACTGGAGCAACCCCTCATACTCCATTCATCTGAAATACCGGTAGGTGGGGCTGACCTAGCGGGCTAATCCTACCTCTGGTGTCCCTGGCACTGGGCCCCAGAGACCAAATGTAGCTAACGCTTCTTACTATGTATTGGTATCATAGTTCCTTCCACAGTAGATAGATGAATGTAAACCTCAAATGAAAAGAATTAATCCCACTAACGAATTCAAATTAATCCCATGGCATTTGCATTTAATAACGAGCATTTCCCGAGACATTGAAGGTACAGATCCTCCGTAAAGTGTCAAATTATTTCCCGAATCCAGCCAATGTCTGTGGCTCGCCTTCGTGTATGCCAGCAGTACCGTAGTACACGCACATAATAATGGAACTGAATTTTCGCACCCCTCCTCAATGAAGAAGCCGCCCGTTGTTACGTAGTTGACGCAAAATACGACAACTAATAAATGACACTGTAATGCACCAATGACTTTCATGTATATCTCATGTCGAACAAGATTGACACATGACGGGCGAATCATTGGCGAGAGGCCGGACTTCGCAGCAAGGGCCGCCCAAGGAGATAGCCCCTGCACGGTCGCCAGGAAACCCCGTAGCTTGGTTGTGTGTCAGTTTCGTTAGAACCCGCGGTTGATGCCGGTGAGGAGGGGGATGGGCGCCTCTGCGAATGTGAAGACCCAAGACAGAATCAGAGCCCTGTAGCTCATAGAGCAGCATATACCCCATCATAAATAGCGACTGTAAATATTTAATACACCAAAATAAATGGATTTATTCACCGGGGATCTATCATAGACACTCAATGGATGCACTGCACCTGAACCGGAAAGGGGATTAAACTTTACGGCTATGCGTGGGAGACACTAAGAAGTTTGTTCTCTACCCCTGGAGAGGGAACTACTTTTAAGGGCAAAGGATACAGGAGACTCCGAGGCCTATACTCAGGCCTACTGGTCGGCTGGATTTGATGTTGGGGTACTCCAATGACTTTCTACTGTACATGAATATACTTCGTTCGTACAAATTTGGAATGCCTCTTTAGGTGAGTACTTTAAATATTTTATAATTATTTATGTTACTCTCGATTAACTGAGGCAGCAACATAAATATAACAGCCACTAACTTACCTACCATGTTTTCAGTCAAACAAACATAGCTATGAAGCTAACCAACTTAGCAAGCTAAGTACTTTGCGTCCACCTAAGTTTATTTGAAGCAAGTTAGTTGCCCCCACAATCTTTCCACTTTCAAGTGGCTTGCTTGGCTGGCTAAACGGTGCCCATATCGATGGTCTGTCTTACAGGGTTGCTCTTGGCTGTGTCTGGACGGATCTTTCGTTGTGGTTGGTTAGCTCCTCGTGTTGTTTTCGATAGCTAGCTTGTTAGTCTGGAAATCCGACACATTAGTAGTGTTATTATGGCCAACGTTTTAACATTATTTCAAGCCACCGTGTTCCCAAAGCTCTCACCACCATTCGCCGAAGTTTCCAAGAGCTTGGGCTCTTATTACGTTTACTCTAATAGGGGTGCCTTCACTTCATTTTTCCCCCCTCCTCGCGTCACATTACAGGGATAACATTGGGCTATCATTATAATGTACATTATTGATTAGAAGCACCGCATTTTTCCTAAGCCAACTAGCTACAAATGGGTGCCGTTTTGAAGCATTATTAAATAAATCTTGGTTTGTTGAACAAGTTTCGATAATGTGTTTCCGCAGAGGCTTGCCGTGCCCTATCACGACCGAGTCAAAACAGCATAGGGACTAGAGTTATTGTTGGGTTAAACTTAAACTTTGACGGACGTGGAGAGTGGGGACCATCTATTTGGCTCGGAAGTTCACAATCTAACCACGTAAGCTAATATCCAAAGATGTATCGTTAGAGCACAGAACAATTTGTTGCATTGTGCTTTGGACTGCAGTATTTTCAATTTTGCATTTCTCCGCGAAACTGTCAAATGTTTTTTAAAGTAATCCACGATACAGGTTGCAATTTGATCATTACTGTTGACTCATGTTAGCTAAGCGAACAGCTGCTGTGTTAGTGAACGTTAGCAGACAAGCCATAGGCAACAAATGCTAAACTAGCCCTCTTAGCTAACTTTTTGGATGTTTTCCAGCCGATTGTGTCCTCATTTCAAACCAGTACTTTGCAGCACATATGCTGTGGTCCTCTCGCTGTGTGCACTACCCGGACACTCATTTGCAAAACCTTCCACTTGATTGCAGTCGATTTCTGGGAAATTCGTTTGGTTTTATAAAATAATTAATGGTGTCATGGTGGTTCCCAACTTTGCTCGGGCCTGTGAATCAATCTGAAAGCTCGGTAGTGTTTTCTCTACTGGTGCTTGTTATTTTTTTTCTGCATGTGGGCCAGATCTGTTGGGTAGTGACTTGCTGTTCTTCACCTCCCCCACCTACCAACCCCCAGCCTTGGTGGCGGTTAAGAGAAATGGGTGGTATTTTGAAGGGGAGCTCTTGTTTCCTTTTTTAGCCTCCATTTTTATTTCAACGTGTGAGCAAGTGCGAGAGGCGTTGTTGATCCGCAATGTAGCTATCACAAGTTTCGACCAAGTTAAAATAATAGCTGCTGAGTTTTTAAACACAATTGCGTTGTTAGAAAATCCATATCTGTTCTTGGTTATGAGAAAATTCTCACGTTTTCACCTATACTTCTTCTGGGCTGATTTCAGGGATCACAATCTGCTTTCAAGATTAGGCAATGACTTGTCATTTTTGTGTGTGGTTCATGATGTTTCGGCATAATGAAACACAACATGAAAACTGAGTTGCGAAAGCTGCAGAGTGGTACCAGTACATGGCCGAGAGTGATTCAATAGTGACGGATCAGCTTGTGATATGTTTTGCGAGGTTTAAAATGTAGTAAGGCACCGCGTTTTCCGAGCACAATGGCCGCTCCTCCCGTCGCCCGAGTAACTGAGATGATCTCAGCAGCACCGCGCAGCACTGGACACCGCAAGCACAGAGAAAGGAGTTATTTTACTCTGTTAGATTTGGCCCGGTCTCGCTGTGTGCCCCCACTTATGTGGCTCCCTCCGTGCAGTTGTATTTATCTCCGACGTGTCATACTTCAGCCTAATTTTTCTTCCTATATGCTAAAACATGTTCTATTGAAAAGATGGGTCGGGGTGCTTAAAATGTCAGCTGAACCAAGTTTGGTGTCAGGGTGAATCTTTACCATCCGTGTGTTATCTGGTTGCTCACTAAAAGCACTGTGATCACTATTCTAGTGTTTTCAACAAAATTTGCTTACTGTTATCTATTTGATTTCGGATAATATAAGTTTAGCTTCAAGTATTAGTTTTTTTTCTTAACCGTAGTCAACCCTGTTTAAAAAGTATTTAGATTACAGGTGTTCATCAAGACCCAAATATTCAGGTAGATCTTGAAGCCTGTTGGAAGCTGGTTGTGACTGCCATTGTCTGAATATGTTTCACATCTTTTAATAGACTGTGTGGGCTGCAGCTTGCAAACCTGGCGACTCAGAACCATTGGGAACATGAGCCCCTCCAGCACTCCCCTTGACCTGCCCCTTCTTGTTATCTTGAACAAACATTGTTCTCACGGACAGAGAAAAATGTGAGCAAGGAGTATTTGGAGCACAGGCAAACACACAATGGTTTGCCTTCTTTACTCAAGCCGCCACCCTGGGAAAGCTAAGAATGTAGTGTTTGGCTGCTTTATGCTGCTCTGTCGTGTGTGTGTGTGTGTGTGTTTGTGTGTGTGTGTGTTTGTGTGTGTGTGTGTGTGTGTGTGTGTGTGTGTGTGTGTGTGTGTGTGTGTGTGTGTGTGTGTGTGTGTGTGTGTGTGTGTGTGTGTGTGTGTGGACAGTATTAAACTGCATTAGTTTTTATATTGGTGTACCAAATGAACTGTGAGGTCTAAATATATGGGTCTACCCATATATTGTTTAAAAAATGCATATTGTTTAGTAATGCTACAATATGTAAATATATCACATAATATTGATAGTGTCCATGCAATAGGAAAACCTGGCTTTTTTTTTGTTTACCAAGGAAATAGCCAGTTTTGTCATTCACATGCACAAAAATGTAACTGTTGGGTGATATGCCCTTTAAAATGTGATCCAAATATTTGAGCACTGTGATGATGAGTCTGCATCAGGGTTGAGTGGCATGCAAAACTAATTTTACTGAAATAATTTGACAGATATTATGATTTAAGTCATGACTTAATTTTTGTTTGTTTTCTCATTTTGCTGGGTTTTGTACCAAAAAGCATGTTCATCACGTCTGGAGAATATTAGTGGTAGGCCAGGGCATCTCTGTAGTACCACATCTTTCATATAAAAAGGTATTTTGAGACACATTTTACCCCAAAGAATTGAAAATCCTGCAGTTTGAATATTCAACTTGGCCATTTTGCAATTTCAATAATAGTTTGATTAATTGTTCAGCTTCAGTGTAGATCTCAGTTGCGTACAGAATTTTCACCAGTTTTGTGTGTGCTTGTACAAGTGGCAGTAAAGTTGAATGTTGGCTCATTTCCAGAAGAAAGCAGGATTCTGTTTCAGTGCTGATGCTTGGAGGAGAGAGGGAGCAGGGAGTGTTGCTGTGAGGAATAGAAATAGGAGGGAGAAAGCCCTGTCCTTTAGATTTTCATTTGATTTCCGATGATACTATCGTTACACGGAGGGCAGGTGTAGTTATTGATATGTTAATAAGGTTCCGTGTGTGTTGTGCCAAGCCAGTGTTGTGGATCTACACCTGTATGGAAGCAGTAAGATTAAATTCACATGGGTGAGAAGCAGTCATGGAAATGTTGTTTCTGAATTGATATTGACATGTTGAGTTAACCTCTTTATTTTCTTAGCATAGGTAAAGAAATAGTGGAAAAAGTATCACTTGCAGATTCTTTTCTTAATTTGTTCCTCAGTCCGAGAGACTGATTTGCAATACCTCCTGCCCTTCCTTTTAATTTTGCAAACGGGTTATCATCAGCCCATCTACCTTCTCCTCTGTGAAGCTGCTCATCTGCAGCTGCTGTGTGTTGTGTGCCTTCTGTCTTGCACAATGGGGTTAAAAACAAGTCGCTCTGATCCCTGCTTCATTGGTGTATTTCTATTGGTGCAGGGGCTCAGTGGTTGCTCCAATGGGGCGCGGCATTTTCTTGGCACTGGGGGAGTGGTGTTGCAGAGGTCTGTGCTGGGTAATTCTGTTTTGTGCCGAGAAGCAATGCTTCTTGGGAAAATAATGGAGCAGGAGGTAGCTGGGGAAAAAACAAGGCCAAAAGGGGGTGAGGCAGGCAATATACGTAATAATCTCTCTCTCTCTCTCCCTCTCCCTCTCTCAGCTCTCTCCCTCTCTCTCCTGTTCTTTTTTTAATGCACCCTTATGTTTTTGTCCTTTTGTAATTTCCTCACCAATATCCAGTTTCTGTCTCTGCACATTTTGAACTGCAGGTAGCCATTTTAGACTTCACCACATTAAACCTCCTCCCTATTCTTTTTCCCTTGGTGCAGCCTCTCTTTCTTTCATGTTACAAAGCAGAACAATAAAGGAGACTAATGGAGGTGAAACCCAAGATTGCAAAATCGACATGCATGTTTGCTCTGAGGGTGTTGTCAGGTAGGGAAAGAGAGCAAATAAACATCAGGACAGAAAAAAAACTTGAACAGAGCTTTTTCACGAAAGTCAAGCCCCTCAACACCAACCAACAGCTGCCCTGTTTGGTAATGCACAGCAGCAGTGCTGAAAACAAAAGGGGAAATGAATGTCTGGTCCCCAGGTTTTTCCTGTTCATGTGTACCTTGCTTTGTCACCTTGAGCAAATGGTTCCTGTTGGGAAGAGGTGGGAGCTTTGTTTTCTTTTATGTGAATGTCGTTTTTATCCATGTCCATTCACAAACAGTTGTTTACTCAGACCCCCATCCACCGCTCACACACCTTTATCACAATTTTGGTTGTCTTTCCTTCAGACATTTTGGGCTTGTTGCATTCATTTCATTAACTTTAAAGAGTCACTGAGGGCAAGTCAAAGTCTTAAAGAAGTTCAAAATGGTTGCCAAGTCCCAGCAGTTTTTATTTATTTATTTGTTGGATGATACCTCACAATCATACATTGGCTTGTCTTAAAAGTGTGCTGTGCTGCCAATATAGTGAGGTGGAGTAGAGGCAAGCCCTTGTGTTGCTCTTGATAAGACTGTCAACCTAAATAGGAAATGGAAATATCATGTAAATGTGTTTGTCATGCAGCGAGATCACGTGGTGACAGACAGAGGGTGTCTCTGGTTTATGTTGTGCCAGAGACTGAGCTTATCAAAGGACAAGATGGCTTTTTTGGGATTCATGCCTCTGCTAGAATACTACTTGGAATACATCTCTCCCCACATTTGGTAATAGACAATGGCTTACAGGGAATACAGCCATTGTAAGGACAAATTGTCCTGCCCACTAAAGCTCTTTACATATAACAGGTTAATCACAATCTGTGCAGCATTGGAGATTTTGGGTTAGCTTCAGACTCCAGTACTTGTTGGTTCCAGTCTCATTAGGTAAATCTTGATAGTGTTAATTTCCTCCATAGGAGCAGCCAGCATTCAGATTGACTTCAGAGGGAAAGTGGAAACAGGAGCAGGACAGAAAGAGGTATTGAAGCCCAAACAGGCAGGAGTAGTTTGCCTAGACCTTTCTTTTTCCCCCCTCTAGTTTACTGAGTCTCAAACAGACAGTGGCTGGCTTGTTTGCCCTGAACAGATGATTGATTTTGTGTCATGCTGGCCCTGCTGTCAACTGCTCTCTCTCCCCCACTCCTCTTATAGCTCTCACTTGGCCTTTGTTCTCCATTGTGCGACTTTCATCCCTGGTCTGGTCCGGGTCCATTCAGACAGCTGGACATTATTGTGTTAATGGCGGGCCATGTTGCGTTCCCAGAATGCTCAACCACTCAGTACAACTGCAGCCTCATCGCTGTGCGACTTGTAGCTTCATCCAGTGACGATGTAACTCAGCAACATGCCCTTTGAAATACAGTATGAATTTGTTATTGTGGACCCAGATCTTTGCATCATATCTTCACGTCATTTGTTTACCTCCACGTCTCCAGCCTGTTTATATTTGTGTGCAGTTGCCCTAAACAGTTGGCGGGTGCCTCAGTCTGATCCCGGCTTGCACCAGGAGTGATTCAGCTGGCTGTGCAGCAGCCATATCTGTTTCATAGAGGTTTTGTGTTTTTGTAAGTGTTGCGGAGAAATGGCTTGTCCCAAGCACAGAACGCAATTTAGATTAGAGTGTGATGTTGTTTTTCTTCTGTATGGTGCTTCCACTTGGCTACTTGTATATTTTTGCTTGGTATGTTTTTTCTCACCCTGACTGTGATCAACTGTTATGTCACCATCACTAGGTGAAACCATTGTGAATCATATTATAATGTGTAAATAATCAACCTACTGTGGACATTCAAATACCTGTGCTTAAGTCTGCCTTTCTGATAAACACACTATCACACTACACTGTTGCGCCAGCCGTATGTTTACCATTTGTGACACATAAAGCAGGCAACTTGACAGTGGCCAATTTTTAGTATAAAGTCTGTTTGTTGCCTATCTGATATTGTAAAAGTGTTTGGGTGAGTGTGAAATTAGATCTACAATGAGCTTTGATTTCTCCCAAGCCGCATATCCCATTTGTCTTAAAGCCAAGCTCTATTGATCTGCCTGCTCTTCATCTTCAGTTTCCTCCCGCTGTAGCTCAACCCACATCGCGCTGGTGGGGATCAGCAGATATATTCATATCGTGCCTTGAACAGCAAGCATGTGTGCGGGGGCAGACTGAGGGGGCTGGTGTAATGTCATTGGACTGGATGTGTTGTGGAGGTCTGGCGAAAGCACACGTGGACACTGTATGAGTGTGGTGCAGTTCAAACCCCCAAAAATTTAGTTTTTATGCTCATGTCATCAGTCACCTTTAAGCTTTATGTGGAAAAGACATCTTGACTTATTTGCCCTGTTTGGCTTTGATAGACACCCTTCCTTCTACTAGTCAGCTACTTATTGTATTCAATGTGGTAGTGACCGTAGTAATGGCTGATTAAACCCTATGTGCACAATGCACACATTTAACAGGAATAGCACGTCATCGCATCACATAATATTACTTACATTGTTGAACCCAATAAACCACACTGGTAAATACAAGAAGGGAGTCAGTGTTGCTTGCAGTGGCATGAAAGAAATAAACTAACATTGTAACTAGTCACTTGCTCTATTATTACAATATTGCAGAGAGTATGAAATGTCTTTATTATTATCTGAAGTGGAAACAATCAGTCAAGGTATGAGTTCATGATCCAAGTAACAAGATAGATCCTTATTTGTTCTAGTTTATTATTTGAGTGCTGACAATTGATAAAACATTTTTTACAAATTAATTGCACAATTTGCTGTGATTAATTGCGATTAATCACCTTTTTCTTCTTAAGACTGAAGTTTGTAATAATGGATAAATGTAAAATGATGGAATTAATATAGAATCAACACAAAGGAAGTATTTAAATTCAAATACTTTTGTTTAATAGCATCTTTTTAACTTAGCACAGATTCTCTCCTGTGAACTACAGATTTCCAGTAAAACCATCAAGGCCAAAGTGAGTCAAGGAGGCCTCTCTGACATCTTTCAGATATCTAGCAGCTAAATATCTGGACACGTCCGGGAACCTTCTCCTGTGTGAGCTGTGATGTGATAGGCAGTCAGTGTGTCAACCTGAAAACGTGGGGGGGGGGGGGCTGTAGCACAACAACACAAGACACTTGCCTTGTCTGTGTTTCTGGAAACAAATCATTGTGCAGACTATATGCAGGGCTTTTTTCTCTCATTTTCATTGCAACTAGGCATGTGCTGGTATGAGATTTTGACGGTATGATAACCTTGGGCAAAATGTGGTTTCACATTATCGTGCACCTTAAATGTGCTATTGTGAAAATCTCTGGGTAAAATAAAAAAAGAAATATTATAACATTTGGAACATTAGTAAATGTTGTTTGCTAACATATAGAACATAATTGATTTTTTTTCTTGAAAAAAACCCACGTCTAGATGAAATTAAAATAAATGCAGTCTCTTAAGTGTTGTTGATGGCGATTATTTGACTGCTCTGTACTGCTTGTGTTGGAGACGGTTGTTCTTCTGCACATTACGCGACCTGGGGGATTCCACTGCAGTTTTTGGTTCCTTAGTGAGGATATATGTAAACACTGGTGGTGGAGAAGAGAGACGGGGTGAGGAGCACCAGCAGTGCTAGGTGCATCATTAGCACAGCTGCGGTGAGTCGCTAATCAAGCTGCAGCAGCCGGTGTTTTTTTCCCAGATTTTCCGTCCAGACCGTAGTGTAGTCGGGAAGCACCGTCTCGTTCCAATTCTCCGAGGCGTCTTCTTTAAACTAATGGCGCTGGGGCATTTATTACAGTGAGACAGACTGCAACCGGCACTGCACGTTAGCACATTAGCCAAACAAACGGCTCACCGCTCCGCTCGCTCTCTCTCTCTCTCTCTCGCTTGCTCGTACAACACTGGGCAGCGCAGCGCACGGGAATTAGAAGACTGTTCATACCGTCTGGACGGTTTGAAAGGAATTTGTGATTAGTGGTTAGTGGTTTCGGAACCGTGGCCTTTTGATACCGTGGTTTACATGTAGGACCATGACGTCACAACGCAATGCATTGTAGGGTATTAGGATACGGAAGTTCTGTAGAGAACAGAGTTGTGATGTAGCAACTGGTGTGTAGTGGATAGTGGTTGTTTGATTTACGATCACTATTGTTGTATGTGATTTGGTTACTGCTAAACATTGCTAATCGCGATTAGCCAAAACGCTAACTAATTTCATCACAACTAGCTGGCTGCATTGCTACATAGATTAAAGAAATTATGTCTGGGGGGTTTTCCTGCAAACACAGCAGGTAGTTCACACCGGGGGTCCCTGTGGAGAGGGCGATATCCAGAATCTATTCCCGTTTCGCGTGTGTATTTTCGTGATAAACGTCCTTTAAACTCCTTACACTCCTTCCTTGTCTGTATCCATCTTTAACCAGGATGGTTGGTTATGCCCCACATGTCGTCACACAGGTCAGCTGCCACAGGAATTAAATTTAATGCGTCAACGATTTAAAATTTGTTTAATGCGATAAATATTTCACAATTAAAGGTAGGGTAGCCGATTTTTGTGAGAAGCACTTCGTCATATTACTTGAAAGTCTCGTAACATACCGATAGCGATGAATTCATTGAATGATCTGACACTGAAAGGAAAAAAATCTCTCATCTGTGGCCAAGGGATGACTTTAAAAACCACAACCAATAAGAAAGTTTGGTCCGGAGAAAATGATTGGATGAACCGGCTTTCTCCCTGCCTGCGCGCACTCCGCTCGTTCACCACACCGTGGGGTGCTTGATCAGTCACCTGCACCGGAAACAAACGGAGCTGCAGAGCTATAGCTACAGCTTGCAGACGAGCTGCTACACTGAATTAAAGAAGAAAAGAGTTGCAGAATGGCAGAGAAAGTACCTACAACAGCTTCCGGTCGCAACAGAAAGACAGCAGTTGGATACTACGAGGAGTAAAAAGAGTAAACATCGGTGTGACTCTTCAACGCTGGCGTCAACTCAGTGAGGAGAAGAGGGTGAAAGGTAATTATCTGCTTTGTTTTGGGTGAAAGCGGTTAATTTTCTTGAAGTATGTAACCAACGTAACTGTTAGATAGCTTGTGTGTGTATTAGCCAGCGCCAAGTTAGGTTCGCTGTAGGACACTAGGTAAGTTAGCTAATGCTACGTTAGCTTGTGTGTATCTACAGCTATCATAGCTGCCTGTGTGTTCGCCGGGTGTGTTCACTTAAGTTGTGAGCAAATGTTGTTTGATTGTTAATCTATATTAGCTTTGAACAGGATGTAGCATTACGTGCGTGTGGAGCGGGTGGTGTGAGAATGCTGGAGTGCGTGGCTAGAGGCTTGTATTAGCAGTTGATGTGCATGTTGCAGTTTGTGTGCAATAATAAGTGCTGCGTCCCTCAAGTACCATCAAGAAGTCTCCATGTGGTATTCATCACACTGTTGGGCAGCTCCCGGAGCGATGCAGAGCTTCAGCCCTAGAGAAACCGTCTCCCTGCTCCCGACTACAGTCCATACTGTTCAATGTAAGGTAATATAAACATTTCACTAAGTTGACCTCCTTTCTCATATACCAGGTACGGCAAGTTGTACATGAAGCAGTCCAGGACCTGGAGGTTACACACTGAAGGTTGTCTGCCATGGACCAGAGCAACGAGACCAGACGATCCCCGTCAACAGCTAGAGAAGCAAGTCAGCAGAGGGCCAGGTGAGTCGGATTATGATACTATAGGTTGAGCATGAAGTGGTAACGTACTTGTGCACAAAAGCTACTTTAAAATCCATATGTCAATGTTGTAAAAAATTCCAAAGTGTAAACATTTATGCCAGGTGGGTTGTTTAGAATTTTTTTTGTCTTTACACATTCTCAACCTCAGAACTACTTGTTATGATTTTCAATATTTATCTAAACAAAGTCATAACACATCCATATGAAAGTGTGGTTGGTCCACCAACAAATCACTACAACAATTATACTTGGCTCCCACAAAAGGTTGCACAGAAAACTGTTTTTGTCACTGCAGATAATGCTGCTGCAAGTTTTGTCAGTCTTTCACAGTAATGTTGATTTATTCTTTTGATATACTTTCTACAGGACCACTGCCTAAGAGTCGACGACAGCACAGGCTGACCAGTCAGCCGACAGACCTTCTTTGACACTAAAGAGCTAGTAAACCCTGTGCAGACAGTTTATACATTTTTGTACATATGTTGTTTTTGTTAATATTATAATATATATTTGTTACATTATATGATGTTCCAAAAAATAAACAGGTGTCATGACACAATGTGTTCTCATTATTTGTGCAGCTTGTAAAGAGGTAAATGTAATGTTTGGATTGTTTATGCTGTGAGTATAAGGACAAGGCCTTGAACATTTTAAAGATTTTTATTCCAACAACTTAGAGCAGGTTGAACATAAATGAATAAACATTGGTGTTGCACAAAATACTGTATGTGCAAAATGTAAAGCTCCATATGTGGCAGCCTGGACACAGGAATCATGAAGTTGCCCACATCACTTTGTTTCCATGTCTGTGGGCAGGTCTTGCAGACACAAGTAGGTTGACCTGCAACGGGACGGCCCAGTGGAGGAGCATCTGCTGATGTCAGCTGTAGTAAAACAGCAGGCTTGTGTCATGTCACTGCTCCAAGCTCAGTCCTCGAATTCCGGCCTAACACATGATTAGATTGGATACATGATAAATGATTAGATGTATGATTAGATACATTGAACAGAGTCTGGAGTAAACTCATAGTCTGAGCCAACAACACTCATCGTGGAAGCGCTGACATGCTAAACATGGCATGAGTCCTTTACAAAATGTACCTTCATTGTGTCAAACATTAACAGGAATAAAAGGGCAGACAGCTAGAAAAGGTGCTGCAACTGTTTCATCGTCACACAATATGGCTGAAATGGGCTTAAGTTTAAAAATATAAACTCAAAACAAATGTTGGCCATGTAGTTTTGCTAACCGTGTTAATGTTTTAGCTTTGCCTGCAGCTAGGCAAGCCTGCTACAAGTTACTGCATCAAAACTCTATTTTAAATGATATTTCCCAACACTAACATGTTAGCTTGACAAATGTGCCAACCAACAAAAGCCATGTTCATTGTTCACATTTATATTATGATTATGTCACGTGTTTTCTTACTTAGGAATGAGCCACGAACAGTCAGTTAGCGATGTTGTGCTCCGCTCGAGGCTTCCTCCTCCGATATAGTCAGGCAGCAGTGCACATTCATGTGTTGTCGGGGAGGGGCTTAAGACAGAGGTCTCAAGGAAGCTAGGACTTTTCGGGCGAGGTGGGTTGAACATTAGGGGTGATTTTTGAAATCGCCTAACCTGCCTTTAACACAATGATTAACGCGTTAATGTTGACAGCACTAGTTTCTTTTGCTTTGTAGGAGTTGGTTATATGCTAATTTTTTATTCTGCAAGGCTGCATCTCAAATGACCAATATCAAGATAACAGGTTTATTATAGAAGTTTATCCATGACATATTTGTGTAGTCACCTAACACAAACCTGTTGTTTTTGTATTTTGTGACTAACAGGATTGTTCCCACATTGAAACAGTATATGTATTCATTGTTCCCGTGGAAAATTATTCCTCAGGATGGAAAAGCATTTGAAAATAATTTCATCCAAGCAACACTAAGGCCAGCACTAAGCTGTAAACAAAATTGTGTGTTCACAGTCCACTGTTGAAGAGAGTGAGTCAATACAGCATACAGTTTAACAGCATCCATAGTAGATGAAGAAGTTTCTATTTTTAAAATAAAACTTTTTAATTACAGTGGGAAGAAAAACCAATTAAAGGGTGGAATTAATTGCATTCATGAATGAACCTTTCATAAAATTTGGTTATCTTATATCTTTAATTAAGTTACAGATGGTACAAGCACAATCTATTTCAAATAACAACACACAAATTACTGTATTGTTTTTGTTTATATTGAACACATTTGGAAAAAGTATGTGATCCCCTCGTCTAATGACTTCAATAAAGGCTAATTTTAGTCAGGTGTTAGCAAACCTGGTGTTCAGTCAGTGAAACCAGATTACTAGAGCTACTTCAAATTTAAAAACACTCAACACTGAGTTTATTGTTTCCAAGAAGCTTCGCTGAGGGGAGATATGAGAAGATTTAGGATTAAGAACTTTTGATTTGCATAAAGCTAATTCATTTTTATTTAAAAAAAATATCCATCCAGACAATCCAGACATCCAGACAATTGTGTTATGGACGGAGATATAATCTCCGTCCATAACACACCTGAAACAGTCATGTAACTTTTCACATACTTGTAATTGTCACAGATCACTCAAGATCATAAAGATAAAGATTCGAAGATCTAGATGTGTGAAAGCATGAGTGCATTCACACATAGTTAATATGTAGATATGTGTTTTCATGTTGCCCTTATTACATCAACCATGAGACCCTGTTGTAAATCAGTCTAATTTTGAGTTCATAGGGCCAGCTGTACTTTCTATAGGCACCATATCTTCATGTACATGACATGTCTATTTTTGTTCCTTACAAAACCTTGCTGGGCTGAGCTCTGTTCAGATGAGGTGTGGCTTTTTCACTGTTCATGCCTGTGAACTGCTGTGCTTATGTTGTCATGGTTGGATCTGTTTTTCCCCCTCCTTCTGAAATGTGATTGCTTTATTATGCCAGGGAGGGACACATTTAGTAATTAAAGGAGAATGTAGTAGTTACTTAAGGACTGCACAATACCTGTCCACCAGAGTTAACAATGTCAGAATGCTAAATGTGTATTTAAAAAAAGAAAAGTAGGGGGAGAAGAGTTATGTGAGAAATGATAAGAGAGAGGGGGGGGGGGTCTCTTTTGCTGTTCATTTTGTCTTCATGTCCCTCCTCCTTGGACTTGTCCCCAAAATGGCCACTGTTCTGGAAGTGAAAAGACTTTGTTGATCCTGCTGGTAATTTGAGTCAATATTCATGGCCAGAGGAACAAACAAGGAAGGGCTGGAGCCGGGAGGTGGTGGGGGAGGAGGAGGTAAAGAAAGTGTTTCCTTCTTTTTTTATGGAATTTACCTCTCTAGTTTACCGTCTGGCTTTTTTGGAAGAGGTCCAAATAGTGACTCGCTTTTTGTGTAAGTTAGGAGCAAGGTGGCTATTTTTGAGGCAACAATCATCCACAAGGAAAATAAACAGCGAGTGGTTTTTGAAAACGCTTTGAATGGGGCACCATGCGATCCCACTCCATGTCATCATGTCTAAATTTGTAACAAACCCAAGTAACCATAATATCTTAATTCTTTCCTCTAACCCCATGCCTCTATAAGTCCTCATCCGTGTGTTTCAGTTCCTATTGAGTCCATTTGAGTTGTACCAGCATTTTCTGCTCTTGTAACCAAAAGCTATGTGACATGTCTGGTTGCTACCTACCCATGTGTATCCAGCTGGATGGGGCTGACATTCTGTGTTTGAAAGTGAGTACAGTTGAACTGACCTTGACATTTTTGGAAGTCCCCAGCCTGACTGGTTGCCTTGGTGCTGCAGAGTGAAGGCAGCAGTTGCTGTAACTAGGGGACCTCTACAGAAATGTCATGCATCCTGTTGCTGTAAATTCAGATGGCTTTCTATTAGTAAACTACCATATGCTTGAATATCAGGGTTGTGTTTTTCGGTGTAACAAAGGCTTAGATTTTATGGACTTGTATTGTGGTGAATCTAATCAGACTGGTGTTTGCCCTTGGGATGACCTAGCCGTAAGCCAAATCCTCTGCTCAGTGTGTGAACGGAGCACAGCGGGGCCTGTTCCTCTTTGAGGCACACCGTCGCCGCTTCACACTTCCTCTGCCTGAGTGGCTGAATGAAGGCAGAGCTGAGGAGTGTGGGTCAGTGTTTCAGCAGAGGCTGGTCACATGACAAGAGGGCTGGGCCTCAAGTTGGATGACTCACCCCTCCAGGCGTCTGGGGGGAAAGCGCCTCCTGCTGGTTCTATTAATTGGTGCATCTTGATCTGTAAAGCCCCTGGTTATTTTTCTGTTTTTTCAATAGCCTCCCCTCCTCCCCTCCATTCTGGAAGCATCTATCTAGATGAGAGACAGACCTACTGCACCATGTTCATATTGAGTTATCATTTTAGATACAGGCAAATGAAAGGTCCCTGCTGCTTCCCACATAAAAGCCTCCATTGTCAACATGAGTCAGCACATTCGGCTCTTCATTTGGCATGTAAGGATACAGTCCTTGCGTGGTGTTAGGTTATGTGGTCTTGAAAAACCCTTTGGCAGTGGCATTGACCCCTTGCAATGGAGTCCTCTTTACCTTTGTTGTAGCATTGCTTCCATTTTTGAACAGGTCTTCATTTTCTGTCAGTAGAGAGCTTAGCCAGTTGCTGATAAGTAACTGCCTTGTTAATAACTAATGACTTTCTGATGGGTTATTTATGTAGGTTTTTTATGAACTAGTTAAATATTAGTTTGCTCTGTTAATCATTAGCCTGGCATAGCCAGATCAATACTCAAATGCCTATTAGTCTGGGACCTCTTGGTTCATTTTCTTTTTAGTACTTTTAGTCAAATACTCGTTCATCAGCGGCAGCCTTGGTTCTTTACAAAAGTTGCTTACCTCCGCGTCGTGGTATAAACCCCGCCCATTATCAGATAATCAGTTGTGATTGGACTGGCAAGTCTTCTGCTGGGGGAAATCCCTCCCAATGGAGGTGATCCAGCTCGTCCCTTGTATGATGCAAGTTAGCTCTTACAAATTTCCTGCTATGGCAATTTGAAATATCTGTCATGAAAATCAGATATGCAGTAATGTGGTGTGTTTTCTGCAGTACACCACATTGCAGGTGCAGTTTATGAAGCAGTGGTTGATCAATCACACTATTTGAATGTAAATATATATTTATATATTCTTCATAATTTAGGCACTAAATTTAACATGTCAAATAAAGATGATAGAATATCAGTTGTCATGCATCAATCCAGAATTTGACCAAAATTAAATTGGCCGGTGATGTGCAGGTTCACTCGGTCATATCACATGCTAAGTCATGGCTGTATCCACACCGTGTATGAGTGTAGAATTCATGGTCACTCTGTCTGTTGCCCTATCTCCTCAGGTCCCCCATGACCGTAAGCCGTGGGCTACGGCTCGCTGGCGCCCCACCTTTGGAGTGGTCTGTTGCTGTAATTGGGACCCTGTGATTCCTCATCTCACCACTCCTCCTCCCCCCCACCCCCATCCCATCCTGTCCCCCCTCCCCCTCCCCCCTCTTCCCCCTCTCCCACGCGCCGCTGTGCTGGACGTCATGAGCATAGTAATTGCGCTGGGAGTCACCACACCTGAAACCTCTTACTCAGATATGGCTGCTGGATCCGAGTAAGTACTCACCACTTAGGTTAGGTGGGGCTCAAACAGTTGTCCTCTCATCTATCAGAAAGATTCAGTTTATTTACACCATGAATTTTTGTTACTGTTTTTCCCAATAAGTTTGACCTGTTACAACATTTTATAGCACCAACCTACATGTATCAGTAAGATTGTTAAAAGCATCACAGGTCACAGTCATTATTATTCAACATGTGCTACACTGTTAAATTGTTGAAGTATTGAGTTTTGACTTTAGAGTACAGGTGAATTTTAATAAATTGTTTCAAATGCTTTCAATGTATATCGAATGCATTAGCATTCAACGACAAATGTAATCTCTGCTGTGACCTTGACCTTTGACTGATTTTGAAAAATTTAAATAAAAACAATAGTGCAGATTTTGACCCTGCTCCAACCAATGTGCTAAGTTAAATCCAAATTCAAACACAGACAGACGCCACCATTTGCGATACACCCGTCTGCTACCTTGTAGCGTGCGTGTGACAAACTGCTGTTGGTTTACCGGATAATCTTTGTGAATAGCTGCTTTAATGTGGGACACCAAGAAAACAGATATGCCCCATGTAGAAAATTTAAATCCCATTCACGATGTCTGAACTCATTTTCACACTTACAAGTACATCTTGTCGGACCACTTAAAAATACACCTGGCCGATATGGGAAAAGATCGTATCTCGATTCTCAATAATTTTTTTCATATTGATCGATATCGATATATATCACGATATAAGTCAAATCACTATTTTTGTCAAGTTTAAACATTGTGAGATGTAAAGTTAACTTTGGTTTAATATTTAAACCAAAGTTAATTTTGGTTTAAAGACCCACTCCACTTGAACTCATGGCTGCTGCAGGATGAGTCCAGCCTCCGGTGGGGCGTCGGTGCTACAAACTGAGCTAACCGACGCCCCACCGGAGGCTGGACTCCTCCTGCAGCAGCCATGAGTTCGACTGCCATCCTGGCCATTTGCTAAATGTCCTCACAGCTGTAATCACTGTTAACTATCAATAAAAAGCATAAGTAATGCCCCAAAAATATCTTTAAAAAAACAAATCTATTAAAGACTCACTCCAGGCACGTTTAAAGTATATAAAAATAAACTGCTATGCCTAATATCTGTTTAACATTGTTTACCCCCAAATTTGTTTTAAAAAACCCTCTGAAATGGGGCTGGAAACCATACACTCTCGCTCCCTCATTGAGGAATTCTGAGACTTCATGAGAACACAGGGCGCGACCCGCCCACGACATCTGTTGCTGTGCTGTACTGTAATGCCTTTGCGTCGCGGCTTGACGGACCTCATGTCGGTCTGATCGCGTCCGGCGTGGTGCGATGCTTGGACTGGAGGAGAGGGTTGCCACCAACACGTTCGGTCTGGATAGAGCAACTGTGAAAGGTTTAAAAGAGCGCGCCCTTCTGGTTAAACCGCACCAGCGCCAGCCCGGAAGCCCACCACGGGTGCAAGAGAACACAGAAGGCGAGTCGGGAGACCAGACCAGCACGCGCGGTAGAGGAGGTGGTGGAGACTGGAAATCGTAGCATGAAAAATTTGCAGGAGAGGAATTTGAATTCACCTCTTTATTGACCAAATTTGCTCAGATACATGTCCCTATATTCTTTTTTGATTGGAGGGGGACTTTAAGTATTATTTATTTTCTGTGAGAAGTTGAACATGATAAATGTACTGAAGAACATTATACAATGCTGCTGTATAATGCACTTGTATAAACATAACTGCTGCAACTGCTACAAATGCTTTTGACACAGTTTGCAGTGCACACTACTACCCAGCTTCTTGTCGGACTTTTATATTTCTCGGACGCTTCTTTTAAACAATGTCCTCGTCTTTTGAGCCTTGTGTGCCGGGACTTCTTCTTCGGGTAATGCTGTCGCTTGAGTTAACATTTCCTGTCCTCATTTTATCTTTTATCTCACTCTCACTCCTGACGGACTGATGTGCACGCTGCAGTATCCCACACATAAACAGAGCTGCTGTCAGCTGCTTCTGCTACACTGCCGTGTGCGTCATCCTAACTTGACGTGGTTGTAACTCTATTCCAGCCACATGATTGGTTCGGCACGGCACTATTCTCCATATCATTGGCTTTTTGTGTTTTCTGTCAAAACATGGATGGAATTTGCTTTATCGAAGTTATATCAACGCGTCTGAAATTTCTATTGAGGAAAAGTTGTGTCGCAATAATTATCATTATCGTTTTATCGCCCAGCCCTAGCCCCCTGGCACTCGTTTGACCTATGACCTAAAGTATTTAAAAGTAATTTATAATGAACATTTCAGATATGTTAACTCCAATTTGGTCAAACCAGGCATTTATGATGATCTAACCACTAACATGTGAAAATGCTTGTCATTGCAATCAGGTAGAGGGGAAAAAAACATTGTCCCAATCAATAGCCAAATGTAATCAATGGCCGAAACAATAGAAGTGTTGCGAATTTTTACTTTCCCATTCCATTACAGGTTTGATGACGGTAACCTGGAGTTCCCAGGGATTCACTGTTGATGAAAAACAGCTTAAGTTAGACTATGACGAGTCATTGCCTTTAGAAAAAGGAATTATTGTTGTTACAATAGGTTTCAACCAGTCAATATACTGTTAATAGAGCAGATCAACTCTTTTGCTCAACACAACACAGTTTATGGAACATTGCTGACCTCTCCCCTTGGTTCACATTTTTCTACAACTGCAGCACGTTGTGTTGTGATAAATATGTTTCCTTCCTTTCAATATCCTGTCAGCAGTTTTCTGTGTTCTTCACAAAGTCTGCTGGAGAGATCCGAAGAGATTGGAAGTACAGTCCCCCAAAGACTAAACTTTACCAGGCAGAAATACAGTATGTGATGCTTCAAGTCAGGCTGGCTACTCATTAACTTTAAACCATCTTAATGTGAAGCAATACTCTGACCCCTGTGTAGGGCTGGATGATGATTATGATGAACAAAAACCCCACAATTAGCATTCTTCCTCCCCATCAAAGCCATTTTGAAAATACAGAAATGTCAAAGTGGCCTGTTGTTGCACTCCTAACGTGGAGAGCAGAATGTCCTCACTTTTATTTTCATATTTTTTTTACCAGAGAATTTGCAAGGCAGTTGAAACTTGATTTGAATGTTTCACTGTTATGTGATAGTTTCAGTAGTCTAACTGGTTGCAGTGTGTCATCTACCAGGGAAGATTTCATTTATGTTTTTAATCATTTGCCCATTTTGTCCAGAGGGACAGTTAATGCAGCCCACAGAGCCTTATCATCATCCCTGTAATTGTTTTTTTAAAATTGCGATCACTGTGTATTCTGTATCGTCTAGTCCTCTCTCTATATCCTGGAGGTAGACTGGTATACCTCAACATCAGGCCCTGGCTGTTAAGAGTGGTGTCTGAGGAAATGTCCACAGACAGCCACATAACAACACCTCCACATCTCAGTAGGTAACCCTACTTATGAGACTAGAATTATTTGAAATCCAGTTGGCCTCTCTCCATCCACCCCTGTTCACGACCCTCTTCAGTTCCCGCCACACCTCAGCCAGGAGGACTGACTCTAACACAAGGGAAAATACACTGTCTCTGCTGAGAAACTGACATTTTGTCAGTTTGATCCTTTTGACATTTAAGTTTGCTCAAGCTTTGGAGGACCAAGGGGAAAATGCAAGGTTATTCAGTGTCTAGCCAGACCTCAGTTACAGGGCAGATGGAGTTGCATAACATAATGGCCACCCACATTTCATTTCCTAAATTGCGGCTTTCCCAGGATGGAAAGGCATCTTGCTGCCATCTAGTGTCTGATTGATGTGTTTTATTAAAACAGTCAGTAACATAACAGCCGTGTAAAACCTATGGTGGAAAATATCTACTGTTTCATACATAAAATTCTTGTTTTATCTTTATTCCTTTAAGTAATATATAAATATTTTTTCCAGCCCTGAGTCAGTTGAAGCAAGCCCTGCCGTGAATGAGAAAAACTTCAACAACCACAGCTGTGGGAGCGCACAGGGTCATGGGTATCGGGGACTACCATATGCTGTGAGTAAATACTGCTCTTTTATAATCACCAGTTCTAATCATAGCATGTTTTATTTCAGTATTACTCTCTATTAATCAAAGATGAGTTGGCTACAGCTATGAACATTTTGAAAGCTAAAATAATAAATCCATTTAATCTGTCCAATCATTTCTTTTTTTCTAATCATATCAATTCTTGTTCTATGAAATAGATTAGTACGAGTAAAACTACGGACTGGTTCTAGTTTGATTAAATCCATGAATGTCTATCCTACTGTGAGTCTTCTGTAACCACAGACTACTTCTGTTATTAACAGCTGTACTGTTTCACATACCTTGTTTTTTTGCCCCAATTTTCATTCGTCTCCATTTTCCGTTTCCCTTTTTTGCCTGAACACCCGTTGTTTGAAGATGCAACAGTCTTCCGTTGTGTGTTGTCAGGATCACAACTATGGCGCACCCCCTCCCCCCACCCCACCCGCCTCCCCGCTCTCCCAAACCATCATCCCCCGCATGGATCTCAACGGTGTGGTCCTTGGCTCCCGCTATCATGAAACCACTGAGGACAACTCAGCAGACAGCGACAGCTCCTCAGAGGAGGATGGGGCCATTGCCAGCTGGTGTCACTGCAGCCTGACGCCGGATGGCCTGCTCGTCAAATGTGACAACTGCAGGTAAGAGGTGATGGGCCCCAACCTGTCTGTCCTAACACTTCTCACTGTGGGATCAGCCACAAGTTATTCATGACAATTTTTTATTACCTAAAAAGCGTGAAATATCCACATAGAAAATTCTGATGACACGGGTAACGGTTAACACTGAATATTATTATCGTTATTATTATTATTATGTTTGAGGATCCCAACTAGAAGATCATTTTGAAGACTACTGTCTTTATTTTTGTATCCAGGACCAGTAACGTACAAAGAAAATCCACTAAAAAGTTTAATATCTAGCTGTAGTTTACATATGTTTATAATTTGGGATATGTAAATGTTTTGATGAGAGCAATGGCAGATCTACTACAAATAATTTGCTCAACTTTGAGAAATGTTTTCCCTGCAAACTTGTTGGTTTGTGCTTGGACTTTGAACAACATTAACTGAATCTGCACCTGACTTTTGGTCATTTGTTTTTAAATGCTGGTTTGTTTTGTTGTCATTTTTGTTGCAGAGGACTCGACAGGAGGAAAGGAGCAGACGGCCAACACAGGAAGACAGAAAATGTCTCGGGTATATGTCTTCTCATATTTTAGTTCATTCAGGCCGTTACCTGTGCTTTATGAAGTGTATCACTAATTGATGGTCTTTCTGCGTATATTTGTCTTGATAGCTGGAGAAAGCAGTGCCACAGAGAGTGGTGATGAAGAGGTGTCGCCCTCCACCATCTCCTATACCGCCACCCAGCATACACCCACCAGCATCAAACTCACTGTCAACCGGGTCAAAAGGAACAAATCCAAAAAGAGGAAGAAGAGCACAGAGAAGGCTCGGGGAACACCGAAAGGCAAAAAAGTCAAGGTGCGCAGACAGTTAGAAGCGCAGTGGTTTAGTACAAGTCAAAAATCCATTGGATCTAATTACAAGATCCCCACACTGAGAACTGTTTGTATTGAGCAAAAAAGATCAATATGTTTCTGTGTTGATATGGGTTAATTTTCCCTTTTTTAGGCTTTCAGAGAGGGTTCAAGGAAGTCCATGAGGATGAAGGTAAGATTAATGTTGACCTCACATTTATGTAAATGCATGCATTACAGAGTGCAGCCTTGTCCTTCCATCTGTTTTGGGTGCACCACCACTGCAAGGGCAGCATTAGAAACGTGAATGTCCGTAACTATTCAATTCAATTCAGTTTTATTTGTACAGTGCCAAATCCCATACACTATCTCAAGGCACTTTACATAGCAAGGCAGAGACCTTACAATATTACAGATAAACAACGGTTTCTTATGTTATTAGACTAAATTCATCTAGATTTGTAGGACACCACTTGCTTTCCTACTTCTACCTTCTTTTTCTTAAAGACGACAGTGGCAGGGGTTGTATACAATGAGGCTGCTGTACTAAGCAGATCATCAACTTGTGTGTCAGCATAGAGAGTATGAGTGAAGCTGATAAAGGACAGAGTTTACTGTCCATGGAAAGTAGCTAATCTACAATGTTTATCCAACAGCTTTCTACTAAGTGCTTAATGTCACACATTGACCATAAACAGTCCTGGAATGTACTGGGTTTTGACTCCTTTTTCTCCTCCTATAAGAAAATTTCTCAGTCGACTCCATCTTTTCTTCTCCGTCTAGAACTCAACAACAGAAGCCAGCGTGCTGGATGAGAACACAGCGGAGGGCTGGGAGAGTAGGATCCGCCAGTGGACAGACCAGTACGAGGAGGCTCTTGCGAACCAGTACAGCGCTGATGTCCAGACACTGATGCAGCTCCACCGTGCTGCCAGCACCACCGCATCAAAGACCGAGAGCGGCACCACAACACCTCCCTCCACCACACAGATTCACACCTCAGTTGATGCCATGGACACCATCAACCGCACTGAGCTGGCCTGTAACAACACGGTGCTGGGCTCACAGATGCAGGTTAGTCCGTGTCTTTGTCCAAACTCAGTGCTTTTGGACCAATCAACATATTCATTCAGTATGTTTGTCACAGTGCATGCATGTAAAAGTTCAACATTGGAAAAGGTGGAATGTCCCAAATTAAGCCCCTAATAACACATCATAGAACATATTTTATTGACTGATAACAAGTCAAAGGGTGCAAGTTGGTGTCTTCCAGATGTCCCACAATCTAGTCCATCAGATAAATAACTTGCATGATCAGCCTGTTTGGCAAATTACCAGTCACTTTTTCAAAGTAAGGTCCCGTTATATTTAATATTTTCCAGCTGTTGCAAATAAATAATTTGTGATTGGCTTTTTATAGCTCCAGTTGGGGCGGGTAACACGGGTGCAGAGACACAGGAAGATCCTCAGAGCAGCCAAGAACCTGGAACCAGACACACTCATCATTGAATATCGGGGAAAGGTCATGCTCAAACAACAGTTTGAAGTCAACGGGCACTTCTTTAAAAAGTAAGAAGTCACAGTATATGACAATGGGATATAATAAGTTTAGTATTTATGTGCAAAGACAGCTGGAGACATCCTCAAAGTCCATTGTTTTCTATTTTGGGACTAATAAACCAGTTCCTGTTATTAATATCATTCTATTCATATTTTTCCAGACCCTACCCCTTTGTGCTGTTTTACTCAAAATTTAACGATGTAGAGATTTGTGTTGATGCACGTACCTTTGGAAATGACGCACGTTTCATCAGGAGGTCCTGTACACCCAACGCTGAGGTCGGCCCCTTAGCTTTTCTTAAATTTGATTACATGTCAATAATGAATCTTTTATTTATACTTATATAAGTGTGATACAGAGTTTCTTCAGGGTGGTGTTTTTGCCAAATACTGTTTCCACAGGTCCGGCACATGATTGCTGAGGGTATGATCCATCTGTGCATCTACGCTGTCAGCCAAATCACAAAGGACACTGAGGTCACCATTGGATTTGACTACGAGTTCAATAGCTGGTCAGTACTGATCCTAATGCACCTTTTAACCCTCTTAACCAGACACTAAAATAATCCCTTCACACAGCAACAACAAAGAGTGGTAATTTTCCTTTCTAGAAACATTCAGTAGATAATATGAATACAACACATGTTGGTATGAGGTGTAAAGTTTTGTTTTCTCTGAAAACTGGCTTGCAGTCTAATCTTCTCCTCTCTTGGTAACAAACCGACAGTAATTACAAAGTGGACTGTGCCTGCCATAAGGGCAACCACAACTGCCCAGTGCAAAAGCACAACCTGAGCCCCAGAGAGAGCTTCCTGTGCCCCCCCTCCCTGCTGCCTCCCTCTCCTTTGGTTGGTGCTGAGACACGGCGGAGAAAGGCTCGGAGGAGGGAAATGGAGGGCTGCCGGGTCAGCGATAGCAACCAGACCCCTGATGAGCAGCAGGAGGCCAAAGAACTGCAAGGGACAAGTGATGCAGAGGTGTGTGTGTACGCGTAGATAGATAGATATCACACCAATGATGACTTTAGAATACACTCAATCAAATACTAATGTGGCAACAAAGGTACAGTAAAGTAAAACAAATAACTGGGCTTGTAGTTTTTAAAAATGCATACAGTAGCTTAAACTCAATGTTGGGTAAGATGTTTTCCTAATGTGCTGCCTATGCATGTGCAATTAGGAGAGACTGCTGGATGAGTTGAAGGTGGAAGAGGGAGAGGAGGGTGAGGTGGATGAAAATGGGGTCACCATCTCCAGTAAAAGAGTATGGCGTTTTACAAATTTTTTCTCTCACCATCAGTCATTCAAAAGACAAAATCTTTCAGGTAATTCTCTGACGCTACCTGCGTAACTCAAATCTCATGCCTCTGCCTGTTCATGTAGACATTTAACAGCCTGGAAAGGAGGCGAAGGAAAGTGGGAGGAACAGAGCTAAAGGAGGATGGAGTGGAAACTGAGGAGGGGGCAGGAAACCCAACAGGGAACACTGCGCCACCCCACGGCACTGGAGTTGGGGTCAGCACACGACGTACTTCCTATGTCATGGTCAGTGAGAAATAACAAATTGTTTCTCCTCTGTCTGTTAATATTCAATTGGGTGTCTTGACGTTGCATCTTTGTAATTCACCCAACTCATACTTTCTGTTACAGGAAGCGTCATCTATAGAAGAAAAGACGTCATTACCCTACCCTCCTACCCCAGTTGCTCCCCCAAAACCTGCAAGACCTACCAAGCCTCGGCCGAAAAGTCGGATCTCTCGGTACCGGTCAAGCTCATCGCAACGGGCCCGGCGGCAGCGTCAAGCCCTCGCCCAGCAGGCAGCGGCAGCTGCTGCGGCCGCGGCGCTGACGGCAATGCCGTCATCAGCTGAGCAAGGGGCTGCACTGGACGAGGAGGGATCTCAAGGTCCATATAGTGGCGAACAGGGCCACGGAGAGAGTGGTCTGGGGGGTCATGTACTAGATGGAGAAGGTCAGGGTCTAAACTGCATAAATAGAGGCAATTTGCGCTACCCCAAAACCAAGAAGGTAAGAATACATTGGAGAAAATGTTTGTAATTGATTTTTGTTGTTCTGTGGTCAAATCAGGCTTTCCCAATCAAATGTTATTTTGTTTAATCAGTACCTTGTGACCGAGTGGCTGAATGACAAGATCCCTGGCGGGGAGAAGGTCCAGCAAGAGGTGCCTGTTGAGCGCCCGCTGCGGATAACCACTGACCCTACGGTGCTAGCCACCACCCTCAATATGCTGCCAGGCCTCTCCCACTCATCGCTCATTTGCACCACACCCAGACACTACGTCCGCTTCGGCTCCCCCTTCAACCCAGAGAGACGTAGGCCCCGCCCACTCCAAATGGACGGCACTTACGGCTGCTACAAAAAGGTGATTGAAGCTGCAAGGCTTTAGAAAGAGATTAACGTATATGAATATAAAATAAATGCAAATATGGTTATCTTAAGTGTATTTGCATTTGGTGTTTAATCTGGAATAATCCAATTTAAAGCTGTCTAATCTTGGAGTTTTTTCAATGTGAAACCTAAATAAGCCTTATAGTCTTGAAGTCTAAACAGGTCAGTTTTTGTTTTTAACCAGACATGTTTTTTTGACACAGAGATGGATAAAGCAGGTGGAGGATGAAAGCTTTTCAGCCAGTATGGAGGACGGCACAGAGTCCACCTCCTCCCAGCAAAGTACCAGTAGCAGATCCACCCCCAACCCCCTGTCCAGTGGTACGTACATACCTAACGCTGGATGATTTGTTGGAGCCGCACCAAAGGTGGAAAAAGATATACAGTGCATACAGAAAGTATTCACAGCGCTCCACATTTTGTTATGTTACAGCCTTATTCCAAAATGGATTCAATTCATTTTTGTTTTCAAAATTCTACACACAATACCCCATAATGACAACATGAAAACATTTTAAATGTTTGCAAATTTATTAAAAATAAAGAACAAAAATATAATATGTACATAAGTATTCACAGCCTTTGCTCAATACTTTGTTGTGGCACCTTTGGCAGCAATTTAAGCCTCAAGTCTTTTGGAATATGAAGCTACAAGCTTGGCACACCTATCTTTGTCCAGTTTCGCCCATTCCTCTTTACAGGAGCTCCATCAGGTTGGATGGGGAGCGTCGGTGCACAGCCATTTTCAGATCCCTCCAGAGATGTTCAATGGGATTCAAGTCTGGGCTCTGGCTGGGCCACTCTTGGACATTCACAGAGTTGTCCTGAAGCCACTCCTTCGATATCTTGGCTGTGTGCTTAGGGTTGTTGTCCTGGTGAAAGATGAACCGTCGCCCCAGTCTGAGGTCAAGAACGCTCTGGAGCAGGTTTTCTTCCTGGATGTCTCTGAACATTGCTGCATTGATCTTTCCCTCAATCCTGACTAGTCTCCCAGTTCCTGCCGCTGAAAAACATCCCCATAGCATGATGCTGCCACCACCATGCTTCACTGTAGGGATGGTATTGGCCAGGTGATGAGCAGTGCCTGGTTTCCTCCAAACATAACGCTTGGCATTCACCCCAAAGACATCGATCTTCTTCGTTTCATCAGACCGGAGAAATTTGTTTCTCGTGGTCTGAGAGTCTTTCGGGTGCCTTTTGGCAAACGCCAGGCGGGCTGCCATGTGCCTTTTACTAAGGAGTGGCTTCCATCTTGCCACTCTACCATACAGGCCGGCCTGATTGGTGGTGTGCTGCAGCGATGGTCGTCCTTCTGGAAGGTTCTCCTCTCTCCACAGAGGAACCCTGGAGCTCTGTCAGAGTGACCATCGGGATATTGGTCACCTCACTAACTAAAGCCCTTCTCCCCCGATCACTCAGTTTAGAGGGACGGCCAGCGCTAGGAAGAGTCCTTGTGGTTCCAAACCTCTTCCATTTACGGATGATGGAGGCCACTGTGCTCATTGGGACCTTTAAAACAGCAGGAATTTTTCTGTACCCTTCCCCAGATCTGTGCCTCGAGACAATCCTGTCTCGGAGGTCTACAGACAATTCCTTTGACTTCATGCTTGTTTTGTGGTCTGACATGCACTGTTAACTGTGGGACCTTATATAGACAGGTGTGTGCCTTTCTAAATCATGTCCAATCAACTGAATTTACCACAGGACTCCAATTAAGCTGTAGAAACATCTCAAGGATGATCAGTGGAAACAGAATGCACCTGAGCTCAATTTTGAGCTTGATCGCAAAGGCTGTGAATACTTATGTACAAGTGATTTCTTCGTTTTTAATTTTTAATAAATTTGCAAACATTAAAAAAAAACATTTTGAATAAGGCTGTAAAATAACAAAATGTGGAAAAAGTGAAGCGCTGTGAATACTTTCCGTATGCACTGTATGGATCTTTATACAATGACAGAAATGTATGTGAACCTATTAGGAGTAGAGGTTCATTTACTTGTTCTTGCCACTGTAGATCATAATAAAACAACTGTCTTTATTCTGTCTTTGTCTTTTAAATCACAGAGCTCAATGCCCCGTTTAAAAAGCGTCTCTCGAAGTGTATGGCAGAGACGACACCAGCACCCCCAGACAACCTGCTTCGCCCGCTGTCACCCATCACACCGCCACTCCCAGAGGACTCCCTCCACCCGCTGCTCCACACCCCCTGTGGCTCCTTGCTGCCCAATGGCCTGACCTACTCACCCATGCCCTCGCTGCCAGCAAGCCGCTGCAACACACCGCTGCAATTTGAAGTAAGTGCACAACCACCTGCACAGCTACATCCACAGATACAGTTTAAGACACTTGTCTGTCAGAACTCACATTACACATGTTTATATTTGTGACGCCCAAATCTAGTATTACCCAACTTTGCCAGTCTGGCACGGCACATGAATCCCACATGAACACAGTGTAGGAGAAGATTCCGATTCAGAGTTACTTTATAAAAACTCGTCAATGAAAATCTTGGCTCTCGTCCTTGGCTGTGCGTTTGGTCTCTGTCAGTCACCCTGGTTTGTTTGGTCTTGTGGCTAAACATGAACCCAACAGACTGACATTCAGTAATATGTGAGTATATTGTATGTAATATGATTCAATTCAGTTAAACCAACCTGCTTGTGAGTTTACCCAGTGTTGTTCATTATTCCACATTTTTTTTTTCCATGCAGCAGTTTGTCACTGAGGAAAAAATGCTGTTTGTAGATGAACCTTTTGGTGCTTGACATAAAAATTTGATTTGGATTCAACCCATTGATAAGAGCTGCTAAACCTCAACATCAAAACACCAATAGAATCAATTTTCTGTCGATGTACTCAACACTCCTTGTGTTGGCCACTGAAGTTTTCTAACAGCCTTGGCTTTTCTCTTTAGAACATATCATCCCCTGAGGCTTCTCCTGTTCACCGGCCAGAGTCCATCTCACCTGAGGTATGTTCCCATCTCTCTGCCACTAAGTGCTAATGTGAACATTGCCGACTGGTTACTCCAATTTTTCTGATTCATTTTGTCCTTCCATTTCTATATCCTTCAGCCATGTCTTCAGACAGACTTTGAAGTCCACCGGCCTCAGTTTCCAGACCTTTCACTCCCCTCCAGCTTGGAGAGCCCTGTGGCCATGACCTCAGACGACCTGTCCCTACCTGGATGCACCTCAGGCCCAGATTCCCAGGGTCCAGTAACTGCAGGGACCAGCTCCCTAAACCCTGTGTCCTGTCCTTCCTCCGACCTAAACCCTCAAAACAGGGAGCAGGCCTTCAGGACAGAGTTCAACCTCATATACACTTGCTCGCCCCTCAATGCAAACTTGGGGAACTCCCTGGCCCCCGACTGCCGCCAATCCCTGTCAGAAGGAGGCTTTTCCCCTGCAGAGTCCTTTCACAGTTCCATAAGTGGCCAGGGGTTGATGGGAGATATGGGCCCTGGCTCCATGTCACCCTACGGTGAGCCTCATTACGGGGGAGGCTATCCAGACAGTGGCACACCTCCTCACACCAGCAACCCACCCCAAAAGAGGAAGGCAAGTTCTCCGAATTTTAATGCTGAGAATGTGAACAGGGTTTTTATTAGGTAACCTTTTAGGTAAATCTTGAGGAGTTTCTTCCATTCTTCTCAAACTCAAATGACTTTTTAGTGTGATATATCCAAACTGAAAAGCCAAACGTCATGATGTGCTTTTCCCCTTGCTCTGTGTTTGCCCATTGACTTTGTCTTAAATATATCAATTGGTCCGTTGAGTCAGGTGGACAAATCCACAAGCAGCAGGCAATTAAACAGAACGTATATAATCATTTTTTGTGTATATCTGAAATGATTTCCACTCTGTAGCTTTGACCTTCCCTTCCCTCTCCCTCAGTCCCCTTCCTCCCCCTCGCTGTTAGTTGACACTTTCTGCCAAGTCTCTCTTCCACTTTTCTTCCAAGGCAGAGGGCCAAC